>NC_136261.1:201985464-202126540 GCF_964187855.1 Myxine glutinosa | reverse complement strand
ACACACACACACACACACACACACACACACACACACACACACACACACACACACACACCTCGTTATTTCATTTCTGTTCCTCACAATTCTATCTCTCTCTTATTCACACACACACACACACACACACACACACACACACACACACACACACACACACATCTTGTTTTTTTTTTTGTTTTTTTTTTGTTTCTCACAATTATATCTCTTATGATTTTCAATTCTTATTTCTCTTTTTCAATTCTTATTTTAAAATGCATTTAATTAATTGTATATTATCAGTTGTTTATGCCCTGCTCCCCCCTCAAACTCAGGGTCCACTGAGGCCGCCGTCCACGACTAAGTTCGTGGTTGACGGATTGCTAAGCAATTCTGATCGCCAATTTCCCAGCTACGCGTCAAAGAGTTTACTGGTCAAAATTCCGAAATACCTTCAAGCCACGTGACTGGAGAAACCGGGGATCGAACCCTCCCTTTCACACACCTTATTCAATTGCATGCCGAGCGGATTTGCATGGTGTGGAAAGCGGTGTTACCTTATGTGATTTATGAACCCGATTCGAGCCAAATTCGGTCTCGGATGATGCTAGGCCAATGGAGAAAGGACGTGCCGAACAGGTTGGAAAGTAACCAAATGTACAGCCTTTTATTTAGAAGGCACAGAGAATACACAAAAGATGCAGCTTATCAACTCTTACCTATTAATAACCCCGACTTGGCGCCTTCACACTCACTCTCACACAGGGGAATAGACACTGGTTATTGGCGTACCGATGTACGTGCTGGAATTGCCTCGCTGGTGACAACGTGGTCTGGTGTGCGCGGCTCACAGTTCAATACCCAATCCGGACGTGCAGCCTGGATGAGGTATGGTCTGAAGGACGAACCGCCGCCTCGAAGTTGGCATGGACGAACTTCAGCACAGGTAGATGAACTTCAGCGCAGGTAAATGAACTTCAGCGCAGGTTGGACAAGCTTCAGCTTCAAGGTGAGTCACGGGAGAAAACAACGCTTGCTGGTCAGCCTGATGGCGCAAGAGATCGGCGCAGAAGCGATGGGTGTCGACCAAGAACACAAAGGCCAAACACATGTCGTGGGAGATACGAAAAAGCAAGCGAGGTCTCGTCGTGGGCGTGGCGAAACAGGCAAGAGCTCAGGTGTGTCCTCGCGAAGTCCAAAAAGCAAGAGAGAGAAATACGATCCACGCAGGCTTTTACCAGATTCGCCCACGCCTCCAAAATGTTCCACAGCCTCCCATTGGCTGAGGTTTGCCGCATCATGGTGACGGGTTGCCGCCTCCTCACTGGTCTCGTGGGCCTGTGCTTCTGGCCACACCTTCCTGCACATTAGTAATGGCTTCTCCCAGCCACATGAAGGCTTGACATCCTGCTTAACTTCAACGCATATTGGTCTTGATTACTACACAATGGGAAAGGGCTAATCTTTACATTCAATAAGACATAACTAACGACTGCAGGCTACATGTTGTCGTGCAATTTAACTATAGGGGGTTTGCCTTTATGGCACAACCGCAACCATAGGAGTGAGTCCCCACAACCTCAACACCATGCCATCCCGATGAGGGCTTAATTCCCACTCATCAGGACAACATACTGCAAATTGTTTATTTGTGACCAATCTAAGCCATTAATATACACAGATTGAACCCCCTAACTTGACTGGGAAGCAAGGCACAGATTGAGTCTCACCCCAGCAATTGCTGCACAACCTGTTACACATTGTGCAATCAACACACACACACACACACACACACACACACACACACACACACACACACACACACACACACACACACACACCTACAAAATTCATCAATTCATAGTAGAAGGAACAGCTGGGCAAGTCGTTTCACCAATAACTCATCCCTCATCGGGATGGCATGGTGTTGAGGTTGTGGGGACTCACTCCTATTGTGCAGTCACACATTGCGCAATTGCTGCACAATTATATATATAATTATATATATATATATATATATACATACATATATATATATATATATATATATATATATATATATATATATATATATATATATATATATACACATATATACATATATATATATATATATACATATATACACATATATATATATATATATACATATATACACATATATATATATATATATATATATATATATATATATATATATATATATATATATATACATATATATATATACGTATATATAGATATATATATATATATATATATATACATATATATATATATATATATATATATATAAAATCACGATTCATGTGCATCACAACCATGCATGAGTGTATGTATGTATATTGTATATTCATGATTCATGTATGTGTGCATGTGTTTGTGTGTACGCGCCACCACCACCAGTCATCATTTCCACCGGGGCGTCTCTATGACTGAATTTAGCTTTTCCCAGGCCCGAAGCATCAATATTCACTCCACGGAGGAACCACAACTGATCGACCAAGCTGTGTCCTTATCCATGCTCCGTTCCCCCTCCAACTCCGAAGTGGTGTGTGTGTGTGTGTGTGTCATTGGTTGTTATCTCCATATGCGGGTTTCAGTAGGTGGAGCGGAGCCCCCCAAGATCTCAAAGTATCCACCTTCGTGGGTGTGTCTATGTGTGTGCGTTTGCACGTGTGTGTGCCTGCATGCGTGTGAGTGTTTGTGTGTATATGCTTGTGAAAAAACAATAGGAATTGAGAAAATAAATATCGCAATTGGACAAAATAAATTGTCTGACTTCCATGATTGTTTACCTTGGATGCAAAGGCGATGAAGCCTTCACAGAGAGGAGGATATGTGAGGTTAAGAAACACAAGAGAGAGAAGAGGAAGCCATGAAATAAGTTATCAGATAATTAAGTGATGGTAATTGTAGAAAGTAAACACAAAGAATAAAAGTCACAGTAAATTAATATTAAGCAATGCAATAGATGATTGACATGCACAATGAGGCTTCCTTTGAACTCCTCACTCAGGAGTGATGACAAAAGCAAATAAGTAATTATTTTATAAAAATGTCAGTCAATTTACTCGTCATTCACTCTCAACCACCAGTGGGGTAACCTCGACATGTTACCTCCATAAAATGGCAGGAATGTTGATTCCCACTCCACCACTGCACGACTCCACCACTCTCCTGTTGAGATGATGCCTCACACCCCAAACTCCTCGAAACCATCTCTCCTTCCTTTTTTAATTCCCTTCAATTTACACTCCTTCACACTGGCGGATCCAGGGGGAGGTGGGGGTGGTGCAGTGGGTGCGCACTTACCCCCCCCCCCCCTTCGGATTTTCGATTATAAATGATAAGCGATGAATATCCTGGAACGGCCCTCATGTCCAGAATATTTTGAATAAGCAACATTCCAGGCAGCTTACCAACGCTCAGAGGTTTTAAATTACTTTTGCTTTATTATAAAACACTCCAAGTGCGATGGTAAAAAAAAACCACGCTTTCGTTACATAAATTTCGTCACGGGAATTCTTCCGGATTATTTGTAGTTAATCAGCCGAATTAACTCAGGAGATCATAACAATCATTTCGGGCGAATAATTACACAAATCAGAAATTCCACATCAGAAAGCTACAGTAGAACTACACAAAAACATGCCCCCCCCCCCACACACACACACACACACACACTTCATCAATTCACAGTAGAAGGAACAGCTGGGCAAGTGGTTTCACCAGTTCCTCTGTCTGACCATTAGTCATCGAGCATCTACTGAACTATTTTACCAGGGCAGAATCCAAGGAACTGCAGAAACTTCCAAAAACGCACGAAATGCCGTTTCTGACGATCAATTTCGAAAAATGTCCTGGGGAATGACCCCCAGCCCCCCTTCACCGCACCCCCCCCCCCCTCAGCACTATGGCCTCGTGCACCCCTCCCTCTTATAATTCCTGGATCCGCCTCTGCCTCATCGCCACTCTCCCTGCGGAGTATGTAAATTGTCCCTTTATCCATCGATCGTAACCCAGATCGATTTCGTTCGCCTGGCAGACAATTTACTTTCGACAAGGAAGGGGGCAATACAAAATGGTTGGCTTTTATTTAACTTTAATCTGTCGCTTTCATGTAGGTTTTATGCTGTGTGAACTAGTGCTGTTAACATGGCAATTTGAATTCACACATGTACCCATGAAACATTCAAATACCTGCCATATAAACACCATTTGTGGAATACCTGAATGAGTGCATGCAATTCCATTAGTTAAAAGTAAAACAAGGATGCAAGTCTTCCTCGAGGACAATCCCCCAACCTCACCTTAAAAACGAGACAGGTAGATTTTGCTTTGAAATAACTAAATAAATACATCAATACATGTGAAGGTAGTGGAGATGGTAAAGTGTATATAAATAAATACAGTATGTCAGTAGCAATGATGGCAGCATGATAAATAATTAAATGTGTGTTGTAGTGGTAATGATAAAGTGTAGTTAAATAAATAACTCAAGGTGGTATGTACAGGTAGCGGTGATGGAAAAATGTGTATAAATAAATATATAATCCAAAGTTATGTGTTGGTAGCGGGGATGACAAAGTGTATATAAATCAATCAAAGTTGTGTATTGGTAGTGGGGATAAGTGTACATAAATCAATCAAAGTTGTGTATTGGTAGTGGGGATGATGAAGTGTACATAAATCAATCAATCAATCAATCAAAGTTGTGTATTGGTAGTGGGGATGATGAAGTGTACATAAATCAATCAATCAATCAATCAAAGTTGTGTATTGGTAGTGGAGATGATAAAGTGTACATAAATCAATCAATCAATCAATCAAAGTTGTGTATTGGTAGTGGGGATGGTAAAGTGTACATAAATCAATCAATCAAAGTTGTGTGTTGGTAGTGGAGATGATAAGATGTACATAAATCAATCAATCAAAGTTGTGTTGGTAGTGGAGATGATAAGTGCACATAAATCAATCAATCAATCAAAGTTGTGTATTGGTAGTGGAGATGATGAAGTGTACATAAATCAATCAAAGTTGTATATTGGTAGTGGGGATGATGAAGTGTACATAAATCAATCAAAGTTGTGTATTGGTAGTGGGGATTGTAAAGTGTACATAAATCAATCAATCAATCAAAGTTGTGTGTTGGTAGTGGAGATGATAAAGTGTACATAAATCAATCAATCAATCAATCAAAATTGTGTGTTGGTAGTGGAGATGATAGAGTGTACATAAATCAATCAATCAATCAATCAAAGTTGTGTATTTGTAGTGGGGATGATGAAGTGTACATAAATCAATCAATCAATCAATCAAAGTTGTGTGTTGGTAGTGGGGATGGTAACGTGTACATAAATCAATCAAAGTTGTGTATTGGTAGTGGGGATTGTAAAGTGTACATAAATCAATCAATCAATCAAAGTTGTGTGTTGGTAGTGGAGATGATAAAGTGTACATAAATCAATCAATCAATCAATCAAAATTGTGTGTTGGTAGTGGAGATGATAGAGTGTACATAAATCAATCAATCAATCAATCAAAGTTGTGTATTTGTAGTGGGGATGATGAAGTGTACATAAATCAATCAATCAATCAATCAAAGTTGTGTGTTGGTAGTGGAGATGATAAGTGTACATCAATCAATCAATCAATCAAAGTTGTGTGTTGGTAGTGGAGATGATAAAGTGTACATAAATCAATCAATCAATCAAAGTTGTGTGTTGGTAGTGGAGATGATAAGTGTACATAAATCAATCAATCAATCAAAGTTGTGTGTTGGTAGTGGAGATGATAAGATGTACATCAATCAATCAATCAATCAAAGTTGTGTGTTGGTAGTGGAGATGATAAAGTGTACATAAATCAATCAATCAAAGTTGTGTGTTGGTAGTGGAGATGATAAGATGTACATAAATCAATCAATCAAAGTTGTGTTGGTAGTGGAGATGATAAGTGCACATAAATCAATCAATCAATCAAAGTTGTGTGTTGGTAGTGGAGATGATAAGTGCACATAAATCAATCAATCAATCAAAGTTGTGTTGGTAGTGGAGATGACAAGATGTACATCAATCAATCAATCAATCAAAGTTGTGTTGGTAGTGGAGATGACAAGATGTACATCAATCAATCAATCAATCAAAGTTGTGTTGGTAGTGGAGATGATAAGTGTACATCAATCAATCAATCAATCAAAGTTGTGTTGGTAGTGGAGATGATAAGTGCACATAAATCAATCAATCAATCAAAGTTCTGTGTTGGTAGTGGAGATGATAAACTGGACATAAATCAATCATGGTTCCTGAAAGCATACACAATGCTTTACTGCTCTCTCCTGCATATATATATATATTTTTAATTGTCAAAATTCGAAAATAATATTGTGTGTCCCATGACTTTGGATAATGAAAGAAATGCGTCATCATTTTCGAGGCGAAGCTGAATCACAAACGGACAGTACCCAAAGTGCAAGCACCCAATTGGGCTGACATTGGTTGGGGGATAAAAACACAAATAATGGTGTTCATATGTGCATCCGTTGTAAATGGCGGCCCCTTTCGGTGACCCCGTGTTGTGGATATATTATTGTTAAACGCAGTCTCTCCCACACCTCCGTTAAATCTTGATGATTTTTTCCAGTCTGACATGAGATGCAGCATCAAAAGCTGGTCCTCCATTTGTTCCCTCGCAGAGTCAACAAGAAACTGCCGTCCTGGTGCAGTGGTGCTGCATCCTGGAGTATGTTGTCTTAGAATTTTCAAAATGGCCGCCAAAATTGCTAAAGTGTGCCATCAACATTTTAATATTGAATTTAGGATGTATGAGTATCAACACAAAATCACAGAGCTACATATTATCTATGAGGTAGTTAAACATTTACAATTTACCTAATTAAGAGCTTAACGAACCTGGGTCTGAATTCCACCTGATTGCGCATCCACAGACAGCGGAGATAATCTTTTTTTTACCCTGTCTGACAGTCAAACGAAATAGAAAATCATTTCAAACGGGAAACTCACTGTTTTTAAGGACGCCACAAAGGACACAAACAACAGGCACGAAGAACGCATGTAACAAGTAAAATAACGTGGCGTAATCGACGCTCCATCAACGGCGGTAAATACAATACCGGAATTAATTTATTTATACTAAAGCGCGGCGTTACGCGCGCTGCTTGTGAGCAAGGAGGAAGCGGACAAGCGGTAACATATAAACGTCTTTATTGTAAGACTACACTGTAACACTGAACTCCTCCGGGCTGGTCGCCCGGTGTAAGGCATGAGGCCACGCCTACCCCTCGGGCGTGGCCACCGCCCACTTGGTGCGTGGAATGATGTCACCACGCCAGTGGGCTTTTGTGTCCGCCACACGCGCCCCCCCAGAATTTCCGCGCACCTGGAGGGCCAGTTTGCGGGGCAGACGAATGACCCGGCCGAAGCGCCCCCTGGTGATCGGCGGCGTCCGGGGTGCAGGGATACCAGGTGGGATGCCCCTGGCTGCCCCTGGGATTGGTGCAGGACCGGGGGGCGCCGTGGCGGCGGGGCTGGGCGGTGCCGGGGGTCCGCCCGCAGGAGGGCGGCCCCGACGTGGGGGTCGGGCCACTGGCGGTGGATGGTCCACATCGAGGTGGGCCGGCTTGAGGCGGTCTACCGAAACGCAGTCAGGAGTACCGCCGATGTCCAGGGTGAAGTGCTTCGCCCCGGTCTCCAGCACGCGGAAAGGCCCGTCGTACGGGGGCCGCAGTGGTGTCCGATGGGCATCGTGGCGGACGAAGACGTACTCCGCCGTGCGAAGCTCCGGGGCGACGTGCGTCGGTGGGTGCCCGTGGCATGCCGTTGGCACCGGGGCGAACCTCTGGGCGGTCTCTTGCAGAGCGGAGCGCTGCTGTGCCGCGGACCATGGTGCCGTGGAATCGGGGAGGAACTCGCCCGGCACCCGCAGCGGTTGCCCGAAGACCAACTCCGCCGCGGATGCGCGCAGGTCCTCCTTGGGCGCCGTCCGGAGGCCCAGCAGGACCCAGGGGAGCCTGTCGACCCAGCCGCCGTCGCGGAGGGTGGCCCGGAGCGCGGCCTTCAATGAGCGGTGAAATCGCTCACACAGGCCGTTAGCCTGGGGGTGGTAGGCCGTGGTTCGGTGCAGCCGGACCCCGAGCCCCTGCGCAACCGCCCCCCAGAGCTCCGAGGTGAACTGGGGGCCGCGGTCGGATGAGATGTCTGAGGGGGCGCCGAACCGGGCGACCCAGGTGGCGATGAAAGCCTGCGCGACATCGGCCGCCGTTGTCGACGCCAAGGGCACGGCCTCCGGCCACCGGGTGGTGCGGTCCACCATGGTGAGGACGTAGGTGAAACCCCGCGAGGGGGGCAGAGGTCCCACCAGGTCCACGTGGACGTGGTCAAACCGGCGTTCCGGCACCGTGAACGGGGCCAACGGGGCCTGGGTGTGCCGGTGCACCTTGGCGCGCTGGCACGCGAGGCACGTCCTGGCCCAGCCGCGGACGGCCTTCCGGAGGCCATGCCAGACGAACTTGTCGGCGATCAGCCTTTGGGAGGCCCTCGCGCCCGGGTGGGACAGGCCGTGGATGGCGTCAAACACCTGGCGCTGCCAGCCCGCGGGCACAATGGGGCGAGGACGCCCGAGGGAGACGTCGCACAAGAGGGCCGCGCCCGCGCCGTCGAACGGCACCTCGGTGACGCGGAGGCCCGTGACGGCGGTCCGCAAGGCCTGGACGTCGGGGTCAGCGGCCTGGTCCGCTGCCATCCGGGCATAGTCGATGCCGAGGTGGACTGCGTGGGCGACGGCCCGGGAAAGTCAATCCGCCACCGGGTTGTCCTTCCCCGCGACGTGCTGGATGTCCGTCGTGTACTCGGACACGGCCGAGAGGTGACGCTGCTGCCGGGCCGACCACGGCTCGGTGACCTTGCCCATCGCGAAGATCAGCGGCTTGTGGTCGACGAAGGCAGTGAACGCCCGGCCCTCGAGCAGATGGCGGAAGTGCCTGACCGCCAAGTGAAGTCCGAGCAACTCGCGGTCGAAGGTACTGTAACGGCGTTCGGGTGGGCGAAGCTGCCGGCTAAAGAACGCCAGCGGTTGCCAAGCTCCACGCACCCATTGCTCGTGCACCGCGCCCACCGCGTAGTCCGAGGCATCGGTGGTGAGGGCGATCGGTGCATCGGGCGCCGGGTGCGCGAGCATGGTGGCGTTAGCCAAGGCGAGCTTCGCGCCCGTGAACGCCGTGTCCATCTGCTCGGTCCAGGTAACGTCGCCTTTGCCCGGCTTACCTCGGAGAGCTTCGTGCAGGGGGCGCAGGAGCTGGGCGATACGGGGCAGGAACCGATGGTAAAAGTTCACCATGCCCAGGAACTCCTGCAGCCCTCTGATCGTGCGGGGGCGCGGAAACCCCTTCACCGCCTCCACCTTGGCCGGCAGGGGGACGGCGCCGTGCCTGGTGACACGGTGCCCCAGAAAATCGATTGTGGCGGCGCCGAACCGGCACTTTGCTGGGTTCACAATCAGGCCATGCTGGCCCAGGCGTTCGAAGAGCGTGCGGAGGTGGCGTAGGTGCTCTTCGCGGGACGCGCTGGCGACGAGGATATCGTCCAGGTAGACGTAGACAAAATCCAAGTCGCGCAGGACGCTGTCCATCAGTCGCTGGAACGCCTGAGCCGCATTCTTCAGACCGAAGGGCATGCGCAGGAACTCGAAGAGTCCGAATGGCGTGATGACCGCCGTCTTCGGGACGTCCTCCGGCCTGACGGGGACCTGATGGTAGCCGCGTATGAGGTCCACCTTCGAGAAGAAGGACCTGCCCGCCAAACGGGCGGAAAAGTCCTGAATGTGGGGGACGGGGTAGCGGTCGGGAGTCGTGGCGTCATTGAGACGGCGATAGTCCCCGCACGGTCGCCATCCCCCGCCGGGCTTCGGCACGATGTGCAGCGGCGACGCCCAAGCGCTCTCGGAGCGCCGAACGATGCCGAGTCGCTCCAGGGTAGCGAACCCCGCTTTTGCCACCGCCAGCTTCGTCGGCTCGAGGCGGCGTGCCCGGGCGTAGACCGGTGGTCCGACGGTGGGGATGTGATGGGCCACCCCGTGCTTGACGGCCCCCGCCGAGAAGGTGGGCCGCGTGAGGGCCGGGAAGCCGGCGAGGAGGCGGGTGAATGCGTCCGCTGCCGGAAGCGTACAGACCAACGTGGCCGGAACCGAATCGTTCGGCAAGCCGCTTGGCAAGCCGCTCGTTGAGCTGGGCAACGCACAAGCGAGCGAGCTGAACGTCTCGGCCTGGACAAGCCGTCTGCGCTTGACGTCGACCAGGAGCCCATTAGCGCACAGGAAGTCCGCGCCAAGCAGTGCCATGGGCACGTCGGCGGTGACGAACGTCCATCGGAAAACCTGCCCTCCAAACCGCAGAGAGAGGCAGCGTTTTCCGTACGTACGGATGGGCGTCCCGTTCGCGGCGAGCAGCGCGGGGCCCCCACCCGCGGCGTGCTTGTCTGACGTGCCGGCGGGAATGACACTCACCTGCGCTCCCGTGTCGCACAGGTAACGGCGCCCGGAGAAGGTGTCCGTTATGAACAGCAGGCTGCTCGAACGGCCGGCGCTCATCGCCACAATTGAGCGCCGGCCCGGGCATTTCCCGACCCGTTGAAGGAGCACGGCGGATGACACCGCCGAGCTTCGTGGCCGAACTTGGCGTGGAACCAGCACCAGGTGGTGGAGCTGGAGGAGCGCGGCTGGCTCCGCCAGGCCGGTGGAGTCGACGGGTTTCCCCGCGGTTGCGGTTTTCGCCGCGGCGGTGGGCGGGGCGTGGCGGCGTTCACGAGGTGCGTATCAGCATGCTGCTGAACCTCAGCGTGCTGTAGAAGATGATGCTGTGGAACAGCAGCGTCGAAGGCCGTGACGGCCACGCCAACGCTCGCCCGCGTGTCCGAAGCGGCGAAGTACTTGTCCGCCTCGGCCGCCAATGCTCGGGGTTCCGTTAGCCCGGTCCCGGCCAACGCGAGGCGAACCTGCGCTGGAAGTTGGCGACGGAAAAGCGCCCGGAATAGCGAACCGGGGGCTTCGTCGCCCAACAGTGACAGCATATGGTCCATTCGGACCGACGGGCGCGTCTCACCGAGCTCGGGGAGATCCAGGAGGCGGTCGGCCCGTGCGTCGTCCGTGAGGCTGAACGTGGCTAGGAGTAGCCGCTTGAGTGCCTCGTACTTGTGGCCGTCCGGTGGGTGGCGAAGGACGGACACAACTCGAGCGGCCGTGCCGGGCCCGAGGGAGGCGACGACGTGGCAGTAGCGCGTGTCATCGCCGGTGAGGTGCCGAAGCTGAAATTGGGCTTCGGCCTGGACGAACCAGACTTCCCAAAATTCCGGAAGTTTGACGAAGGCGGCCATGGCGATGGCGTCGCGTGTGGAAGGATCGCTCCGGCAGATCCAACGTCGAGGGTCACCAGTAAAGCGCGGCGTTACGCGCGCTGCTTGTGAGCAAGGAGGAAGCGGACAAGCGGTAACATATAAACGTCTTTATTGTAAGACTACACTGTAACACTGAACTCCTCCGGGCTGGTCGCCCGGTGTAAGGCATGAGGCCACGCCTACCCCTCGGGCGTGGCCACCGCCCACTTGGTGCGTGGAATGATGTCACCACGCCAGTGGGCTTTTGTGTCCGCCACAATACCACTTTTACAATCTTTGTTTTGTTTAAATTGAATCATACACTTGAACACTGCACAACATATATATATATATATATATATATATATATATATATATATATATATATTTATATATACTGTATATATATATATATATATATATATATATATATATATATATATATATATATATATATATATATAGTTGCGAATATGGAATTTGGCCTCCATATCCGCTTGTAAATATTCCCCTATTTCCCCAATACTCCCCAACTATCCCCAATCCCCCATTCCCTAGTCCCATTGTCTGTAAACAACACTCTGTAGAACCGACCTTCCCCTTTTTCCCCCATTAAATGTCGTGCCCAGGTCCACCGCATCTCACGTAGACAACTTTCGGACATCTTGCTAGTTATTCTTAGTCTATGTCAGTTAAGGACTCGTTTCCATTAATTCTGACTCTTCGTTGCACCAGAATGTGATTATATGGCACCAGTAGTGAGTTTAGGACCTTCCCATACCTCCTCCCATCTTCTTCCCCAAACAACAACAACAACAACAACAACTACAACTACAAACAACAACTACAACAACGGCGCTGCGCGGGGGAGTGTGCGTCCTCACACCGGCTCGGTTAGCCGCCATTGACGATGCGCTCCGGCGGGGTTACCACGAAGGGGCTCCTTGTCAGCCCCTCGTCAAGGGCGGAGCCGGTAACCCCCCCCCGCACGCACCCAATGAGAAGCAACGTGCCGATTCCAGCTGGGGCGGAGCTAACGAGCCGAGGGCGTGTCACTCCCCGCCGGATATACGCGGCCACGTACCGGACGTGACGTGAGATGCGCCCCGAGCTTGAAGAGGAAGAACCAGTCGTGACCTCCCTGCATCTACTGGACCGTACAGTACCCTGTCCTTGAGCCAAGAGTGCACCTTGAGCCATCGATACCCGCTTTCCTTGCCATCAATCCCCGTGTGAGTCAGCCTTTTGTCCCGTTTATCTGTCGTCTGTCAGGGAATAAGATAAGTGTGTCTAAGTGCCTGTCTTTCTATGATGTCCCTCTTGTAGTTGTAATCTAACCTTCCGCCTTAATATACACAAAGAATTAAGTTAAGCACCCCCCCCCGTTTTTTTACAACCTCGCACATTACAAGTTTGTTGTCGTCAAAACAGTGTAATATACCCATGATATTGCTATATTTTCTGGAGAAGTGATATTATGGTCACATAAAAACATAACAATCATGCCGTTTTCAATATTTTATTCTGAATAATTTAAGGTGAAATTTTTTGGGAATTTTAGGCATATTCTCACCTCAATTTAAGTATGGAGCTATAGGTCCATCACGGACAGTGTGGATGACGTTTATGTTTTCTAACGTACAGTCATTGTTCTGAGAAGACCTCTAGCGATCTTTGCGTCAATAACGTGTGTAGGACCCACGTGATCGGATCACTGACTCAACCAATCACTTTTTTTCACTTTGATCACTCAATTTCATCAATGGATAATTGCTAATGTCATACCAATCATTATTTGATCTCACATACCTTAGAATATATGCCAATGTATACATATACACAAAGAATATATATTAGGGGGTGCTTACCTTAATTCGTTGTGTAGGGGTGCTTAACTTAATTCTTTGTGTATATAACCTCCTCCGGAGGTCTTGAGGACTGAACCCTTGGTGTCGTGTCATTTGAAACCCAGCCGTGTGTCTTTTCCTTCATTGACCTAGCATAGCGCGACTCGGCAACGTTCGAGTATAATCGGGTAACTTGTGCAGACGTGGTCATACCAAACCGCTCGGTAAACTAACATCCACCACCGCGTCTGTAACAATTGGTGTCGAGGAGTGGAATTCGAACCCGGGACTAAATTTATTAGGCCCAAATTTGTAGTAGAATCGATTCGGAGCGCGTTTCCCGCGCGAAATTATAACGGCGAAATTTGATTTTGTTATACGGAAATAAAAACCCGAATTTTGAAAGTCGCGCTATGGCAGACCAAGTCGGCTGGGGTCCGGTAGGGGAGAGTGAAGCAGGGTCGGTCCAGGACCAAATTGAGGGACGCGAGGAGAGCGAAGCAGCGAGGGTAGTAGACGCGCAAAATGGCGCCTCGCTGGTCACCGCGCCCGCGACAGTGGCAGCGCCCCTGGTGGATTCGAACCTTTTCCTCCTGCAAATGAGAGCCCTTATGGAACAAATGGTGGGAATGAGGGCTGATAGTGAGCGGTTGGGAAACCAAATGGGGGTAATGGGAAACGAAATGGGGGTAATGAGGGACGAAGCGAGGGGTACCAGTGAGGGGTTAGACAATAATTTTAAGGGATTAGACAAGAAATTTGGGAAGTTAGACAATAATTTTGAGGAGTTAGACAAGAAATTTGGGAAGTTAGACAATAATTTTGAGGAGTTAGACAAGAAATTTGGGAAGTTAGACAATAATTTTGAGGGGTTAGACAACGGGATAAAAGAGGTGAGAAATGGGTTAATAGGGTTAGAAAACAGTATGGAAGGCAAATTGAGGGACATGAGGGACCAAGCGGAAAGGGAAGTTAAACAAATGGGGCAGCAGATAGAGGGGGTCAGAATGGGGGTAGAAACTAAACTGGATGCTCACAGGGAGGAAATGGAGCAGATGAGGGTGGCATCTGGGCAGGAGATGCAAGTGATGGGAGAGGAGATCAGAAGAGGAGTGAGTGAGGAGGTCGGAGGAGTGCGCGAGGAGGTGAGGCACTGTAAGGAGCACATGGAGAAGGAGGTGAGAAAGGGGACTGTAAAACTGCAAGGGGGCATAGAGGACCTGACGCAGGAGGTGCAACAGCTGACGGAGGGACAAAAAGGACTAACGGAGCAGGTTCAAAGGAACACTGCGGTATTAGGAGGTTTAAAAGCGACACAAAACGACATAAAAAACGACTTAATAGCGACAAAGAGGGAATGTCAGATGGTACGTGAGGGATTGACAACGAGGTTGGACGAGGTGATAGAGGTAATGGAGACGAAGGACCGGCAGGTGAGGACGCACATGGAAACGGTCAAGGTAGCCTTGGAGGACGAGCTTGAGGAGACGTACTGGGGAATAAAAGAGGTGAAGCAGAAATTAGAAGAAGTGGAAGAATGGGTGAGCGAAATTAAGAAGCGACGGAGAGGGGATAACAAAGAGATAAAAGAGGAAGTAAAAGAATTTGTCCAAAGTCTGTGTTTGGATCGTGATGATGTGCTCATTAACCGGATGAGGGATTCGCAGGTGATGGAGGAGAAGCGAAGAGGAAGAGGACCCGGTGTAAGTGGTGACCAATATGGTCGTGCGTATGATGCGCCAGGGGATTTAAGAAGCTTGGGGGTCGAGATGGACCCGGGTGTTCGTGAGAGGCCGGTGGTGAAGTGTGCGACAGGTCTGGTGTGCGAAAAAGGAGGTGTGCGAGAAAGTCCGACTCTGGGGCGTGTGAGGAAAAAGTGCGTGCCAAGGAGTGAGGGTGCTGGCGAGAGTGAGTCGGTCGTAGCGCGTGTGCGAGGGAGCACATGGAAGCGCGGTGTGGTAAGTGTTACAGAGGGTGTGACGGGAGAGTGTGCGCAGGAGTGTGCGCGAGAAAGGTGTGTGACGGACAGGTGCATGGGGAAAGAGTGCGCTATCAAAGGCAAGGAAGAATGCACGCCTGTGGTGAGTGTTGCAGAGGGTGTGACGGGAGAGTGTGCGCAAGGGTGTGCGCGAGAGAGGTGTGTAACGGACAGGTGCATGAGGAAAGAGTGCGCTGTCGGGAGTAAGGGCGAGTGCGTTGTCAAGAGTGGTGGTGAGAGGAGTAAGAGTGACAAGGAGCATGAGTTGGTTGTGACAGGTGAGAAAGGATGCACACCTGTGTGGTAGAATTTTGTGTATGACTCACAGGACTCCAATGACCGCACACAGGTTTACAAAAGGTCTGGTTTATTAACTGTATTTACTTCATTCCAATTACCAAAATGATACCGCATAATATAATGGATCAGGTTAACTCTTTTCGCTGGTCCTTCTCGTTCATCCGACACTCCCGTTCGGTCAGCGCTTCACGTAGCAAGTACTGTCGACTCCACATTTGCTCTAGTTTATATGGACGAACTGGACTTAATCCTCTGTCCGCTGAAACGTTAATCCTTTCTCCGCTGATGCCCCGAGGTCATGCATTGCACCAAGTCCTGGCATCAACTCGCTCCCCTCCTGCTGTGATTTCCATTTACACAGTAGGAGGGTGCTCTAGCCTGGGGCCTTGACCAGGTGTTTCAAGAGATTATCATGTTCATGCACATTCTGCTTCGTTACCAGATTTAATCAATGAGTTACCAGGGCCAATCAATACGTTACACTGAGTTACACTTCCACAATTCCCTCATCTTTTTGTTTTTGTTTATATTAACCATTAATCTAAACATCAATATAAGTAAACAATCAATCACTACTAGTAAACATCATTACAAGTATAAGTAAATAATCAATCACTTTGGTAATCAAATTCCCTTAGGCATACACCGTCATCCTGCAAGAATCACAAAACATTTCGTTGGTCATTGACTCCTTCCATATTGTTCAATCTATTGCATTTGCATCACAAATATATTTTCAAAACAACACTTCACCATCACCAAGATACAACAATTTCACTTCATTTTCAAGTTTTGTAAAGCATCTGCACCATCTGGCAAAAAACGTTTGCCTCCACACAAATGTTGACTTTGTTTGAAAGGAAGGGCTGATCACTTGTGTTTGAATCCAGGTATGAAACATTTTCTCCTAATGTCTTCATAGCTCCTGCACTACTTCGTGTAGGATTTCGCTGTTGTGGTAACACTGCGGAGTCATAGACTGACCCTTCTCTCCATGTAGCATTCTTGCCACTTTTTTGCTGTGAACCATAATGATTCCTTGAACAAGGCCTTCACCCAGTTGTAGTCGACTTGCCTCCTCCCTCATTGTGAGTGGGCAGCAAGTATTGGTGTGACGTTGATTGGCCAGCAAGATGTGGAACAGGGATGCCGGATGCATCCACACTGATGTTGGGACCATGGTGTTCAGGTCATTCATGGTCCTTACCAGGAGCAACCAGCAGAATCGTGCACAGCTGTTGTGACAAGGGCACAGCCGTTTTTTGCAGCTCCATGCTGGTTCCCCGGACGTTGGTGAAGTAATAACATATGTCCCCGCATTTCACAGAGGTTGCAGGTAAAATGTCGTTGTCCTGCAACTTCTGATGTGGTGAATGTTCGAAGTCTTCGAACAAGAGTAAGTGATCGCCTTTCTTTCATATGTTGCAGTGTGATCCAGGCAAATGGTCACATAAATTTCCTTGGTGAAGGTAAGCATTCATCTCCAAGTTACACGGGAGAATGTCTTCATCATTCTTTGAGAAAGAGGGTGTATGCCACGATTAACTTCATTTTTTTAGCCACAAATTTTCTTTCTCGAACTTCTTCCCAATTCCGTTAGCAATCCCTCCAAAATGTGATCTCGTCTTATCTTTATGCTCAGTCACATCTGAATCTGCTTTCCGCACACACTGGATCAGATAGGGTGCATCTTACCATGAAATCAGCATAATCATGTATATCTTCCGACAGTTTCACATTCAACAATTTGTTGTTTTTCCTTATCACAAAAAGTTATATTCATTTATATGCGTCACACAAATAATATTCAATCAGGTATGTATTTTATTACTAAACTAAGAATAGCATCCACAATTGCTTTCAGGTTAATATAGTTCAAAAATTAACTCATGCAGGTATTTTAGCACTACTCTAAGAAAATAAATTGTATATGATTACAATCACAAACGGGAATACCTAATTCCCAACAACAATTTTCCCAAACTAACAAATTAAACATAATGTATTATTACCATAATTCCTCTCCACTTTTTCTTTTCCCTCTTTTTCCCTTAACAGTGTGGCACTCGTGGTGATACGAGTTCACTGATATTGTAATTGACACAACTCATAACATTGTCGTTATGCCATTATCTTAATTCTACTGTATTCATTTGCAACATCACTTGATTTAATCTTTTAATCTCAGTATTTATGTCGCCATAAAAGTCTTCCTTTTCTGGTTCCACATTTCTTTCCTCATTTGTCACTTCATGCGTTATCATCGTGTTGTTGGTTACCTTATTCAAACACACCGTCACTAAGGCTTTCAAGCAAGCCACCACTAAAACAATTGCCAATATAACTACTAAACCAACAAACAAATATTGGAGTATCTTAGCTACCACCCCTCCAAATGTGTTTCCCAACCATGCAAAGGCACCCCCTTTTATATAATCGTGGTATCTTGCTCCCTCTTGTCTGATTGTATCGGCTATGTTATAAATTTCTTCTGACTCATCAGGTATGTACGTACAGCAATCTGTACCAATGACTGCACATGTACCTCCTTTTTCTGCTAACAGCATATCTAATGCCATACGATTTTGTAATGCCATCGTTCTTGTTGCTGCCAGCTCTCTTGTAAGTTTTTCCAATCCACTAGCTGTTTTATTTGCCAACTTCTCCATAGCCAATGCCATGTGCCTGAGTTCTCGCCCTGCCTTCCAGGTTCCATAAAATGGAAATATTACCATTCCAATCCATTCCCCCATGCTAATGGTTCTTCTCTGCCTAGAATGCAGGATATGCGTTGGTGACTTTGTTAACAGGCGCATGTGTGGAAGCACAAACCCCAGAAAACATGTTCCGAACCATCCCGAGGGAAGATACGGATATGCCTTGTGTCCACATATAAAATACGTATTATTATATGTCCATGTGTTGTCCATTCCCCACATACCTTCCCAATATAAAGCTAAACCCTTCGTGCCATTTGGTCCTAGTGGGACAGGTGTTCTCATCCAGCCTTCTTCGTGACCATAATTGTGGCATTTAGAGGTTCCCATAGACCTGTTATGCGTAGGCGTTTGGGGTCTGGTGATACACATTAATCCTGTTATTTGCTGCTGGACGGTCATGTAAGAGGGCATTTTGTTCTTATCATATGTAGGTCTATAACTGTCCTCAAATTGGTTACAATTATATCCCCCTTTTTTCCATCCCTCTTCCCCGGACAGTTGGCCGTTAAAATCTGATGCTATCAGGGTGTGAGGGAAGCGGCTACATAATTCCGCCCAACCAAAAGGAACTGCCTCCAATGGTACTCCGATCTCACTAGAATGCGGCATTTGTGTACATATCCAACAATTACTTTCATTTGCTATAGCAGCCCTTGTATGGGCTAAATGTAAAAAAGTATTAATCCCGTGTAATCCATCGGATTCTAAAGGTGTGTCTTTATCCTTCATCAAACTTCTCTTCTGCTTTTGTCGTTCCGCATGATCATATATCTGTGTATCATTTGCTGGTGTTGCGTTTTGTTCCCTCATTACCCCAAAATAATCCATACAACACAGAGTCCCCACTACCAGAGAACCCATTCCTAGGATAAATATCACCATTTTCAAGGAGTATCTGAAGTAGAAGTCTCTGGTTTCCCTTGATTGGTCGGCTTGTCTTGATACGGTGTTTCCCTTTGTCCCACCTGTATCCATCTGTAAAACATGTGAGCTACCCCTTGTATATGTCCGTACCTATAACATAATTACATGGCAATAAAATTCAACATCGTAACTAACAAACTTCCTAACAGGTTAATGAAAGAAAATCCCTAAAAATTCCTTATTATCTAACATAAGTCTGATTATTTGCCTTTCCCTGATTCCCTTATATCCCGGGGTCCACCTAACTCCCTTGATCATGAGTGTAATTGTGCTACATTATCACTGATGCTGTACTAATATCAGTAGGTAATTGTATGTCATGTAGGCAAATAAATGTCACTAACTCAAGTAGGACTACTATATGATGAAATAATCAATCACTACAAGGGGCGTTAAAATGTAATTCAAATGAATGTAAATCACGAGTATCATTTATCCGCCACTGAATGTTCTGCTGGGCTGCTAGGTGCAGCCTCGTTTTCTGTGGGGCCATCCACTTTAGCACCATGTGCTCGCTTGCAATGAGAGGCATGAATCCAACTTGGTCTGCCTTGGCATTTTACTGCAGTATGCGTTGTCAACAGCACCTGATGTGGTCCTGACCATCGTGGTGTCAACGCAGTTTTTCGTTTGAAAATTTTGATGTACACATAATCTCCAGGTTGAAAAGAATGACACTCATTCTCTGCAGGTTCTGGTAAAGCTTCCTTCACCTGGGAATGAAACATCTTCACGATTTTGGTCAATTCAATACAGAAAGAGTACATCAAATCATCCATCTGGTGAATATCCATCTCCTTGATCATCAGGGGAGGTGAATGAGGTACCCGCATTGGTCTCCCCATCAAGATTTCATGCGGGGATAATCCCGTTCTCCTATTGGGAGTAGCCCTCATTGTGAAGAGTGCAAGTGGAATGGCATCTGGCCATTTCAAGTTAGTGTCCGCACAGATTTTGGCCAGCTTGTTCTTTATTACTCCGTTGTGTCGTTCCACTGCTCCCGCCGATTGGGGGTGATAAGGACAGTGAAGATGAAGGTTTATCTGCATTGTCTTACCCAATTCCTTAATAACATCTGCTGTGAAATGCGTACCCTGATCAGAAGAAATCCTGCAAGGAACTCCAAAGCGACATATGAAGTCCTTCAACAGAATCTTCACCACTGTTTTGGCATCTGCATGTCGACAAGGGTAAGCTTCTACCCATTTTGTAAACATGTCTACAATCACTAAGACAAACTGAAATCCAGCGCACTTTTCCATTTGGATAAAATCCATCTGTAAATGTACAAACGGACCTGTCGGTGCGGGATGAGCTCCTGGTGTAGTCTTTTCACCTTTGCCTGGATTATACGTCTGACACACCTGACATGTAGCACAACATTGCTCTGCCACACGTGTAAACCCAGGTGCATACCATTGTTTTAACACTGATGCACACATTCCTCCTTTACCTGTATGACTCACTCCATGAGCCAGACGAGCAATCCATGGCAACAATTGGCGAGGGGCGACAACACGTCCATCAGGAGTAGTCCATAATTTAGATTCTTTGTCAAATGTGCATCCAGTCTGTACCCACACCTCTTTTTCCCGGTCTTCCACCACTTCTTGCATAGCGCTGATGTCTTGCAGCGTCGGGGTATTTTCAGGAACCCTTACAGGTCCCTGTATGATCACCGGGTCTTGTTCCAAATGTGCCGCAAGCTTCGCTGCTTCATCCGCCCTTGCATTTCCCTGTGAGACCTCATCTCTTCCTTGTGTATGGGCCTCACATTTTACCACTGCAATGGCCGATGGTAGAAGGATTGCTTCCCAGAGGCTAGCAATCAACCTCCCGTTTTTTATTTGGCTTCCCGAAGATGTCAAAAATCCTCTCTGTTTCCAGAGAGCACCATAATCATGAACGACCCCATGCGCGTACCTGGAGTCTGTATAAATGGTTACTCTCTGGCTTTCCGCTAAATGACAGGCTCTAGTTAATGCATACAGTTCTGCCTGTTGAGCCGAGTAAGTGTTTGGTAATTTCCCACTCTCCCATGTCTCAGCATCTGTGCATACTGCATATCCTGTCAGTAGTGTACCGTCCAATGCTCTTGATGATGATCCGTCAACATACAGTACCAGATCTGCGTCTGGGATGGGAATGTCCTTCAAGTCAATGCGAGGCACTAGTGCATGTGCCAATACCTCTGCACAATCATGGGGCTCACCATCTTCCTCTGTTGGCAACATAGATGCTGGGTTCAGCGTTGGGCAACGCTGAATGGTGAGGTTTGACGGTGCCAACAATCCTAGTTCATACGTTGTAGCCTTTGATGCTGAAAGGTGCTGTGTTCCTGCCTTCAGCAAAACCGTCGCCACGGCATGCTCAACAAGGAGAATTAAGGGGCACCCCAGGACTATTGTAGCTGTGGCTTCTACTGCATACGATGCTGCTGCCACTGCTCGCAAGCACTGTGGAAACCCTCGTGCTACTGGATCCAATCGAGTGCTGTGATACGCTATAGGGCGCAGTTTTCCCCCATGTTTTTGCGCCAACACCGATTGGGCAAATCCTCCTTTCTCATGTGAGTAGAGAAAGAAATTTTTCTCATAATCCGGCAGTCCTAAAGCAGGAGCTGATGCTAAGGTATCTTTCAATGTCGTAAAAGCTCGTTCAGCCTCCGGGGTCCATTTCAAAGGAATTGGACTGTTTGGTAAGCTGATGTCCAGCAGAGGGCGAGTCAGTGATGCATAATCAGCAATCCACTGATGGCAAAACCCTGTTGTCCCCAGGAAAGATTTCATCTGCTTGACAGTTGTAGGTTTTGGGAGTGCCCTGATCGCCTTTACACGTTCAGGGCAAAGTCGTCTCGTATCTCCTTTCAGAATATGTCCTAAGTATTTCACCTCTTCCTTACAGAATTGCAACTTATCTCTCGAGGCCTTGTGGCCTTTGTCTGCTAATGCTGTCAGTAGCACAACAGTGTCCTGTTTACATGCTTCCTTTGAAGTCGAGCATATGAGAAGGTCGTCAACATATTGTACCATCACTGAGCCTCCAGGAAACTCAATGTCGCTGAGGTCTTCATGTAGAGCACGTGAAAACAAAGTTGGGCTCTCTGTGTACCCTTGTGGTAGAACAGTCCAAGTGAATTGTGAGCCTTCGTACGTGAACGCGAACAAATAACGCGAATCCTCATGAATGGGTACACTAAAGAACGCCGAACATAAGTCCACCACGGAGTAGAACTTTGTATTGCTTGGAATACTTGACAGTACAGTGATGGGATTAGGGACCACCGGATAGGCTGGGATGACACAATCATTAATTGCTCGAAGATCCTGTACAAATCTCCAGGTAGTCTTGCCTGGCTTCTTCACAGGTAAAATAGGAGTGTTGCACATGCTCACGGTGCTAATCTATAACTCCCTGATCCGCCAATGATCGAATCACTGGTGCAATACCAGCTTTTGCCTCTGGTCTCAATGGATATTGGCGCTTTCTAGGCAGTGGCTTAGAATCATCTACTGTGATCCTTACCGGTGCCACACTCTTGATTCGTCCCACATCATTCGGATGCGTTGTCCACAAGCATGTTGGTATTTGATCGAGTGGGTCCGGATCCCCATTGGTGTCGGAGCTGAGTAGGTATAGCCCAACATTTTTAGTGTTAATTGGTTCATCAATCATGATGAAGGTTGAAGAAAGCGCCTGCTCTACAAGCTGCCAGCAAAATCCTTCTCCATCTAAGTCATAAAGTGGGGCTTGTTGAATTTCTCCCATGTATCTCATGTTTTTGCAATCTTTCAAAGTTGCAATCATTGTTCCAACATCTTTTGCTTCATATCCTTGTGCCACCGCTAAGGTGACGTGTGGGGTTGTTGTTTCTGGTTGATTCCACAGGAGTTGTTGATCTGGCGTCAAAGACACTGACATGCCAATTCCCTGTTCTCCTACCCACAGTGATGTTATATGTACATCATACCTTGTGTCCAGGTATCTAGAAACGTTCTCTGCATAGGACACCTCCTTCCCTATAGGGTCATGACATGTCGTACAGTGAAGATCAGTCTGCCATTTCAGAGAATCCATCAAGTAGCTGTCTACCCACTCCTGTACTTTGGGCATTGCAACCTTCAATGTCATAAAACTATGGTACAAAAGTTCTGCCTTTTGTGTATCATTGATTTCCCATCGATGTGTTCTTGGTTCTATTGCGCTTTGTAGCATATCAATGACGAAGTCGTGGGAATGTTCTGGCATTTCTAGATACACTCCGTTTTTCTTACATATGACAGTACAGTTCAATTTGCACAATAAATCTCTTCCCATCAAATTTACTGGAACGCCCGATGCCACAAGAAAGGCATGTTGTGCAGTCAATGGGCCAAGTTGGACACGCAATTCCTTTGTGACAGGCGTATGTATGGGAACCCCTGATACTCCTACCACCGTCGTATAGTGTTTTGACAATGGTATATTGGGAAAATCTGCTCGACGCAACGTGGAACGAGTGGCTCCCGTATCAACTAGGAAAGGAGCCTTGCGTCCGCCTATTGTCAAACTAACATTAGGTTCCTGTGCAGCCGACCTTGAAATTAACGGAAGTGCTGCCACTTGGTCATTCTGGTCTAGTCAGAAGGGCGTTTCAGACCATCTATTCTGCTGAGGTCCTCCCTTAATTGGGGCGTTCTTCAATGGAGCCCTATATGTTGGCTGAGGTGGTGGTAGTTGGTAGTGTCCCTGTCCTTGGTTTCTTTGTCCTTGGTTTCTTTGTCCTTGGTTTCCCTGTCGAAATTGTCTTCTGCTCAGATATGGGCATCTCCTTATCCAGTGTCCCATCTCTCCACAGTTGAAGCACCGGCTTCTGTCGTTACCTGCTCTGTCCACTTGTTGACTTGTCTTTCTGGGCTGCATGTCTGGGTCTTTGGGTTGCCATTCTGACCTCTGGTTATCTCCTGATTCATAGTTGTTGTCTGTTGCATTGTTATGTTGTTGCATAGAAAACCTATTGCGTTGGTTCGTAATCATCAGGGCTTGTGTCTGTAGTTGCATCAATTTTTCGGCATTTATAGCACTGTTCCTGGCCTGAATTCGCTGATGATGCAAAGCATAATTCAATATTTCTTGCATCGGCTTGCCTTCCCAAGCAATACACTGTCTTTCCACTTCACTCTTCAATTTCGGCAACAGACCATTAATAAAAAGGGGTTTTAGGGCATTGTCGATTTGTGCCCGGTCTATTCCCGAATATAGTCGAAAAACATCTCGCAATCTGTCTAAATAATCACTAGCATCCTCTCCTGTTTTCTGTTTGCACGTAACCACTTTATTCCAATCAGTCACGGGCGGCAATTTTTGTATGGCCTCTATTAATTTATTTATCTGTGTCATTTTAGCCTCCGTGGGTATGTCTAATTCTCCATTTACT
The DNA here is from genome assembly GCF_964187855.1 of Myxine glutinosa. NCBI lineage: Eukaryota > Metazoa > Chordata > Myxini > Myxiniformes > Myxinidae > Myxine > Myxine glutinosa. The sequence goes on along the minus strand of NC_136261.1, from coordinate 202,101,992 downwards.
GCATGTACCCAGTTTGCCTCACTCATTAATGTCTTCAAAGTGGTGGTATTTGGAATTACCCACTTTAAGAGTATTTCCATGTCTCTTATAGTCGGCAATTGCGTTTCCACAATCAATCGTAGCTCTTCTGCGAATTGAAGTGGATCTGTTTTGATTGATGGCATATCGCTCTGTAATGCCTTCAATTGGTGTATTTGCCAAGGTCTATACATCAAATCTGGGCGTTCCTCATTTGCCCCTGGAAATTGGCGTTGCGGGAAATTCATAACGCCACATTGTTCAAAACCTTCCTGTGGGAGAGTCAAGTTTTGAATGTTCATTGGCAAATCATATTGATCGTTGGATAGATTGGCATTCATCACAGGACCCTTACTCCTTGTATGGTGCAATGGGGAGTATGTTGAAGTTGTTGCAGCTGGTTGTATCGCTTGCCCACTTTGAGTCGGTTCCTGTCCTCCAGTTGCACCCTCTGGGGTAGTTACCTCAACTGGGGCACTGCTTTCACCTGTCTTCTGTCGGCTAGAGCCAATCGTTTCACTCTGTACTGGCCCTTCGGCAGGTAGAGGTACGGGTGCCTGTACTTCCTGTGGCTGATATACAATATGTCGCCGATAGGGTGGAGGAGTTTCCTCTTCTAGTTCATTTATCTCATATGACCTTGCGTCTGGGTACAATCTGGACTGGGATCGCTTTCCATTGCTAACTTCAAGAGGCATTTGAGTGGATACCTTTTCCAACCTATGTTGTATCTGCTTCATTTCTTTCTTCACACCCCCCATTTTCGTTTTGGTCTCCCTGTCTCTAGACTCGATGTCCCAGTAATAAAATGGTTTCCAATCCACCTTCAACTTCTGTCTGTCTCTTGCTTCTAATTCTTCTCTGAGTGTTTCCAATGTGTTCCTGTCAAACGTGCCATCCTTGGGGAATTCCTTCTTTCTCCCTTTTGTCCATTCATGCCAAGATTCCAAATCTTTAAGTGAATGTGGACCATATTGCTGATACATGTGGTTGACGCAAGCGCCTCTTTGGGACAAGTCTAGCTGACCTTGTTTACTCTTGCAGACTCCATTTCCCATTTTGCCTGTATGTGAATAACACTCAATATTCCCTCAATGTACCAGGTAGATTACTAGGATCTGCGCTTTGGAATGCACCTGTACACACCTATACTATATGTCCTATAAATAAATCTACTGGAGTTTGTTCCACCTTTTATCAAAGTAGCGTTGGATGCGTTGTAGCTTGTTCCAGGTTCCTCTAAAGCTTCACTCGTACCTCCAGGAAGGATCTCTCCACCTGTTCACACGGTGATTTCCAGAGAATCTCCCTCAGCTGTGGCTTTTGCACAATCCAATCTCACAGATCAGTATTTGCAGATGAGCCGGAGGGTCAGTATGAAATGGGTGAATCCTCAGGTGTCCGCTCTGTTGACGGGGAAATCACACAATGGTAACCGCACATATATATCTGTATATAAACTCACCACCTTGCTCAATATTCCCAGGTTGTCTCCACATTGTTAATATCACGCAAAGATATCAAAGCTTCTTTCTTGAGACCGCATTTTCATCAATCAAACAATCAATATATTCAATTCAATTTATTCAGTTAAATTTATTCAATGAAATTCAATCAATTAGATTCAATCTCAATTAATTCATCAATATTCATCAATAAATTAAATTAATCATTTTGGATGACTCCTTGCATAAGCCCTTTCCCCAATGATGTCAGGACAGGTCCATCCATTGACCGTCACCTCTGGTTCGTACCTCATGTTAATTGATGAATCACCGTCCTGTCCTAGGGTCATATCTGACATATTTCCCCATTTTGCCTGGTCTCCACAAATTTTCTTTGCAACCACTAAAGGCAACTCATCCTTCATTCGTGAGACAGCCAAAATGGATGGCAGATATTAAAGTTCATTGGGAAAAATATCTCATCATTTTTCTTTTAATAGTATCCAAAATCTCTTGGCAATATAAATTTCGTAAAACTCCTGAAATAAGACTGTAAAATTCCTTCAATCATGCTAAATTTTGAAACTCCATCGCTTGTAATACCCAATTTATCCCATAGGGCTTGAAAGTTCTTTCCCAAGTTCATGCAGCATTCTGCATTTGAACCCTATGATATCATTCATAATAATCATCATGATTTTATAGTCATGGTCCTATCATAATCATCTATTTAAACGAACATTTCCTTTATCACCACAGCTATGTGGTATAATCAACAATAGAATAAAACTGCACATAGCAACAGGCTACCTCATGGCCACTTAGTATACCTATTGACAATAAGTCATAACAATATCGAATAATCATTGAACAATTCAAAAATCGCTTCCCCTGCTCCAGCCGCAGCATCCGTGATATTTGTTTGCTCATTCACTATTCCTGATTCGTCATCAAGGATCTCCATCATCACACAGCGTACTTAATTCCGCATTCTAATGAGAATTCAACAAGAATTTACGACTCAAAGGAAAAAAAGAACGAGCAGACCTTTTGCAGGATGATCGTTACAAAAATCGTTACATATATTAAAGTATTTATGATGTCGACAAATCATATCTTAATTCTTACAAGATTTTGGTTCTTTGAATAAATCACAGCACCGGGAGAACCAGCTCCAAAAATGGATCTTTGTGTTTATTCAGCACCCTAGTAATTGGTTCTTTGTGTACTAATTACACAGCACCCAGGCCCCGCTCATATGGATCTTTGTGCAGCGCTACACAGCACCTGAGCAAAAGGGGTTTCATCTACATTTTCCCTATCTGGTGTACCATCCGTGATATTTGTCTGCTCATTCACTATTCCTGATTCGTCATCAAGGATCTCCATCATCACACAGCGTACTTAATTCCGCATTTTAATGAGAGTTCAACAGGAATTTACGACTCAAAGGAAAAGAACGAGCAGACCTTTTGCAGGACGATAACTGGAATTAGTCGTGAAAATATATCCAAATACACAAAAATACACACCCACACAAATAAACAACATTTATTCCGTTTAACAGAACAAACATTTCCTCTATCATGACATGCATGTCTTCAAAATTATATGCCCAAGAGAAAAAGTAAAATTAATTAAAACTGCGGGCAGTGATAATCCGGGGACCATACCGCTCCATCCTGATTGGACGGGTGCGTGCTAGAGTCGTTAATAACGACAGTCCAGATCCGATTGTTCAAAATTTTAACTCAATCGATCGAAAAATGAACGCAGGGATGCATTTTAAAGGTGCAGTGGCACTAACTGAGTTGCCACGAATATGGCCACGAAATTGCCAATATGGCCATCACAAAATATTTTCCTTAATCAATTGGCTCATAGCATAACCAATCTGTAAGTATTTCATCCGAAGATGTATTTCTGAGGACTTTTAATTAAATAAGTCATTTATAAATCAACGAGTTAATTTATTAAATGATTAATCAATAAATTAATATTTTCCTTGACAGCCACATCCCTTGGTCAGTGTTATGTCCAAATATCAGCTTCCTTACTCAAAAGGTGCCTGAGTTAATGTAATGTAATTACTGTAATAAGATTACTGCAATTACTGTAATGATTACTGTAATTACTGTAATTACCGGAACTGTAATTACTGTAATTACCTCAGGTAATTACTGTAATGTAATTACTGTAATTTAATAAGAAATGTAATTAATTAAATGAGTACTTCATTAATCGCTCATAATTAAATAACTCGTGAATTCTTATCCGGTTTATTTAACATTTGAGTGTCCCCAAAACGTTGGAGCAAAACGTTGCAACAACGAAAGTGAAACGTTGTAGCGACGTTGTGGAAACGTTAGCACAACCCAACATTTGAATGTTCCCAAAACGTTGGAGCAAAACGTTGCAACAACGAAAGTAAAACGTTGTAGCGACGTTGTGGAAACGTTAGCAAAACCCAACATTTAAATGTTCACAAAACGTTGGAGCAAAACGTTGCAACAACGAAAGTGAAACGTTGTGGCGACGTTGTGGAAACGTCAGCAAAACCCAACATTTAAATGTTCACAAAACGTTGGAGCAAAACGTTGCAACAACGAAAGTGAAACGTTGTGGCGACGTTGTGGAAACGTCAGCAAAACCCAACATTTAAATGTTCCCAATTTATCCCATTAAAATCCCATTAAATCCTATTAAAATTCTCATTTAATAGCAATCCCAATAATTCCGACCATAATTGAAATAAACAACGTCAGAACTTCAACAAAGATATGCAACATCTTGGTTGGTCAACGTCTTTATACTCATTTTGCTTGTCTGTCTACTTTTATTTCCTGGTAACACCTGAATACTTTCGTTTCCTAGTAACACCTAGTTTCCTTGTTACCTCTACCTATGATTTAATAACACTTTCCACAGTTAGACCCATCAAAAAATTTTTTTCTAATAATCCTAAATTATTCACCTTCATCCGTTTTTCCACAAAATTACATGTGAAAAATGGAGATTTCATCAGTACTTGAAGGTGTAAAAATTTGACTTTGAAATTTTAAATCAACAAGCATTCTGATATGTGCCTAAACTATCTACAACTATTCTGCCATATTTTATTTGGAAGTCTTTTGCTGTCAGAACACAATTTGTCTGCTGTCAAAGGTTAAAGTTTGGCCTCTGTGACTCCTCAGCTAATGGTTCCTTTTTTTTTTTTTCTTTTTTTTTTTACAAAAACAAATATCTTTTATATTTATCCCATTAAAATCCCATTACAATCCTATTAAAATCCTATTAAAATTCTCATTTAATAGCAATCCCAATAATTCCATCACTCAATTTTACCTTGCATCCTTACATTACATTACAACTCCAATTCATTCTTCAAGTCACAACCCAGAGTGACTTGAGAACTATACCCAGAGTTCTATACTACTAGGGCATGCCCGTACTATATATATATCTAAAATTATATCCCCCCCCTCTATTTACATGAAATGGTTTGGTCCATGAAATGTTTTGGTCCATTCGCAACGCCAAAGCGAACGGCGACAGAACCCTCGCCATTAATATCTATTGTAAGCGTGCCAAATCAATAAGTATCAATTTTTTCTATGAGCCTCGACCAGAGAGTGGTTGCTACTCACAAAACACTCGTCGCTAGCTGTTCCATTGTCTGCCGATTCCCACTCTGCTGTTTTTGTCTCATAATCTCCAAACAAGAACAGTACACATTTCCTGTAATTATCTCTCATAATCAGGATAAATTTGGAACAGCCCTTAAACTAACATCAAGCAGATCAATTTTTATATTTAGGTTGAGGTTTCACACAAACTGGTTAACTAAATAATACAGAATTATTATTATTATTATATCTCCGCCTTGGTGACCAGTTTATGTTTTGTATCCCACTGATAGGCCGGATCTGGATTCGGACCTGAACCAAAATCCAATCATTTCGTCGTGTAGTGATGGACCTGGACAAAATTTTATGCAATTTTTTTTTTCCCATCGCCATCTTTCATCATAATTCTGGACCGGCATGAGGGGGGGTTGTCTGTCATGAATTTATTTGTTGATCGAACGAGGTTTAATTTGTCTAAATCCGACCAGTCGTTTCCAAAGATATAAGCCTTTTTTTCGCAATACCATAAATTGGAATGAGGTAAAATATATATATATAAATATAATTCCCTTTCCCGGTTCCCTGTCGCTCGCCGAGCGCCGAGTGCTTTGAACAAGTGCAAAAAAAGAAGTACTTTATACGTGTCGTGTGCGGGTGGGTAAACGAGTGTACCGGCCTTACACGTCCTGGAAGCAAGTGGTCGCAAGGTGCACACTTGCTCCGTTTGCTTCCAGGTCACAGTAAGGCCCTTTAATAACCAGCGCAAAAATACGTATTTACAGAAATCATTTAGAAAAAAAACGAATAAATTGCTACAGTCGTTTATCGAAATCCCATTCGTGATGGCTCACGCCACCTATATCGCGGCATCGGTGCTCAAAGAAGCCCCAGACCACCTGCTCCCCCATGTATGTACACATAACTTCCAAGTTCGTAAATCATATTGGACAAAACAAGACACACTCACCTTTTACTTGCTTGTACAATTGATCTCAGCGGTGCCTCCAGATTGTGGTAGAATTTTGTGTATGACTCACAGGACTCCAATGACCGCACACAGGTTTACAAAAGGTCTGGTTTATTAACTGTATTTACTTCATTCCAATTACCAAAATGATACCGCATAATATAATGGATCAGGTTAACTCTTTTCGCTGGTCCTTCTCGTTCATCCGACACTCCCGTTCGGTCAGCGCTTCACGTAGCAAGTACTGTCGACTCCACGTTTGCTCTAGTTTATATGGACGAACTGGACTTAATCCTCTGTCCGCTGAAACGTTAATCCTTTCTCCGCTGATGCCCCGAGGTCATGCATTGCACCAAGTCCTGGCATCAACTCGCTCCCCTCCTGCTGTGATTTCCATTTACACAGTAGGAGGGTGCTCTAGCCTGGGGCCTTGACCAGGTGTTTCAAGAGATTATCATGTTCATGCACATTCTGCTTCGTTACCAGATTTAATCAATGAGTTACCAGGGCCAATCAATACGTTACACTGAGTTACACTTCCACACCTGGAATGGTAGAGCGTGAGTGGGAATGCACGCTGGAATTGGTAGTGAGGCACGTGGTTGGGTGTGCGAATGAGAGCACACCTGTGATTGTCACAGAGGAGGTGACCGAGGAGGGGGCGCGAAGAGGTGTGTTGGTGAGGTGTGCGACCAACGAATGTGTGCCAAAGTGTTCGGTGGTCAGGTGTGTGACCAAGGCTGTGAGTGGAATGAGGGTACCTGGTTGTGTAGGGAAAGGTACGAGGAGCATGGAGACGGCTGGATGTAGGAGCACGAAAGGGGTAGCGTATGCGTGTAAGAACCCAGGTGAAGCATCGACGGTAACCAGGTTAGAGGTTAGGTCGACTTTTAGCCGAAGCGGGCCCTCGGTGCGTGCTGGGCCTCGCTTTGAACGGCCGCGTCCGTGCTCCACTAGGCAGAGCGGGCGGCTGGATAAGAAGGGTCGTCATGGCGACCACTTTTTGTTGAGGCAGTCCGGCAGGTCGAGATCGGGACATTGGATGGCTCCACGCTGAGATGGTGCGTGGGATCTCGGCCCGGGTAAGCCCCCGTCCCTGCACCGAGTGCCGGACGCATCCAGCCGCTGGCACAGAACAACCCGCATTCATGGCTTGGCTTTACGAAGCCGGGCTTTGGACAGGAATTGGCGCACCGAGAGGCATTAGTGAGTAGACTGGGTGATGAGGTTAGTGTTTTGGACCCAAAATTAGGAAAAAACAAAATTTGATGATTGGCAAAGGATTGGCAGTAGTGATTGGCAGATGATGGGTAGTGATTGGCAAATTTTTAATTTGTTGAAATTTGATGTGCGAAATTGGTAGTGAGCGATGGGCCCAGTGGGTAAGGCTGGCATCCCTGCCACCCTTCCCATGTGGGGGGCAAAGGAGCAATAGTTTATGGGGTGTATGGCAGTGAAAACTAGCCCGGGTGGGTTAGGATATGGATAGGGATCTAGCGAAGATGACAGTAGGTAACGTTAAGGTTAGTTAGTGACTGATACCTGTAGTGGGGACGCAGGTAGATTAGTGTGGATGATAATGACGAGGGAGCGCAATAGTTTAAAGGGACGACTGGGAAGCGCAAGTTTCAGAATGGAGTAGTTAGCTGAGATGATGCCGTGTGTGTGAGGATTGAACAGGTGAGAATTGGACAGGTGTGATTGCCCAGGTGTGCAACTGGACAGGTGTGTGGAGCAGTGTATGAGTAGTGATTGTTGTGGATCAGCGCGAATGCGCTTGGGGAGAGAAGGGTGCAGGTGGCACCAGGTGTGAGAGCACAGGTGTGCAGGTACAGGTGTGTGGAGAGAGTTGGAGTAAGTGGTACGGAGTGGTGTGCATGGTGCGAAGGTGTGGATGGGGGAAGAGTGGACCCCCATCACGGATACCCGGGGCGGGTAGTGTAAGTGTTAGGTAGAGGGTACAGGTAAATTGTGGTTGGATATTGGCATCTGTGGTGCGGTTGCAGAATGGTATTGTGGATGGGTGCATTAGTGTTGTGGAAATGGCTGGGCGTGTAGCCTGTTAGTGTGTGTAGTTGGTTGGGCACTCCACCACTGTGAGGATGTCGGCCAGGTGAGGCCGCAGGTGGGCTCTGGGAGCCGGTAGTTGTGGATGGGGCCCGAGGATCCGGAGGATGGACCCGGGTAGCCCAGTGCCAGAGAGGGCACCGAGTGGGGAGAGCGCCAGAGGGCCTTCCCCAGGTAGTTAGGTTAGGGTAAGGAGCAGGTAAGCTCGGAGGCAACTGCAGTGGTGGGGGTGTGCAGGTGGGTAGACCTGCTGGGAGAGGTACACGTCGCGGCCCAGAAATTGTGCGAGGGCACCGGGAGATGAATCGGGGGAGTGAGACCCCAAATTGAAAAGCACCACAGTTTGGCCAATGGGAATTGGTTTGTAGAACCCATAGTGTAAGAGGGCCAATGGTTTGGCCGGAGAAAGACCCCGGGTAGTGTAAAGTTGTTAAAGTCATTTAGGAGATGGTTAGGATTGATGAACCTGTCGCACCATACGCAGCCACTTACCTGTGGTGATGATGATGACTCCACACCTGTGTTTTCTTTGTTCTGTGTGCAGGAAATGAGAATTGCTGTGTGGATTGGTGAGATGCATCACGACGTGGATGAGACATTGGGGTGATTCCATCTCTCCCTCCCTAGGAGGGACTGATGATGAATTGGTAATGGCAAATTGTGATGAGAGTTGAAAATGGCAAATTTGATTGGTTAGGAGGGAGAGAAGACGAATTTGGTATATGGGAGGAACGGGGAAGACAGTAGGGATGTTTGTTGATTTGTAAAATAGATGTTTATGGGTAGTGTTGTGTTTTGTGGATACAGTAAGGGGTAAGGGAGGGGCCATGTAGGTTACCTGGTGGGGGGGGGGGGCGTACGGTAGGAACGTACCTGTCTCACCTGGTTCCCATGTGCCCCCAGTGTGCATTACCTTGCATTGCGTGCACTTTTGCGCCCTTACCACCTTACTCACTTGTCTGCTTCTTTTGTCTCCCACCTCCGAGGATCTGGCTTTGGGGTAGAGAGAGAGGAGAGAGAGGTGCTGGCTTCGCAGTTGTGGGCCTGCACTTTCGCTGTTTGCTGCCTGGATCGATACACCATATGGACCGCAATGTTTGTGGCCACCCACAATGGACCGCAGTTCTTTTGCGGCCAAGCACCACCCATTGATGGACCTCTGGGTCAACGTGGCACCTATGCCAAACAGGTGAACCACTAATAGTTGGCCCCCTGACGGCCACAATATAGAAATGGACGCGGTTGGCGCCTTTCTTTATTTTTGAAAGAGGCAAGAAGGCCAAGTGCACCACACGAAGGCAAGACCAGCGGCAGACCATCGGCCGGCTGCGACACCACACCATGATCACTAGACACTTTATTGGTGCACCGGATGGTGCTGACTGTGTGATGGGGTGGTGCTTTTGGTGCTGGGAAGGGGTGCTCTGCACGTTATTAAAGGCCGTAAGGCCACAGAGCACTCGTGGGTTGGTGTATCGATGCTGGCATGCGTGCTCTCTCTATGCATAACATCTGCATGTGTTCCTCCAAAAACAGGTCCTGGATCGTAGTGTAAATATCAGCGTAGTCTTGTAAATAATGCTCCCTACCGGCTGTATGTTTAGTTTGCGAATTCTTTCCGGATTCGGTTATCCTGTGGGTGTGTTTCTGAGAGGAGAAGGGTGCAACGTCGCAGGGGGACATATTTACTCATTTGTGAATATCTGTAAAACTGTCGCACTCAGGGTAGAGTTAATAGTAGAGGGAACTACATCTGCGTGCCACACTAAAATAGGTAAAAATTTATCGGGTCGGGACGCCCCGAGGGTAGAGAAGGGTGCAATGTTGCGAATATGGAATTTGGCCTCCATATCCGCTTGTAAATATTCCCCTATTTCCCCAATACTCCCCAACTATCCCCAATCCCCCATTCCCTAGTCCCATTGTCTGTAAACAACACTCTGTCGAACCGACCTTCCCCTTTTTCCCCCATTAAATGTCGTGCCCAGGTCCACCGCATCTCACGTAGACAACTTTCGGACATCTTGCTAGTTATTCTTAGTCTATGTCAGTTAAGGACTCGTTTCCATTAATTCTGACTCTTCGTTGCACCAGAATGTGATTATATGGCACCAGTAGTGAGTTTAGGACCTTCCCATACCTCCTCCCATCTTCTTCCCCAAACAACAACAACAACAACAACAACTACAACTACAAACAACAACTACAACAACGGCGCTGCGCGGGGGAGTGTGCGTCCTCACACCGGCTCGGTTAGCCGCCATTGACGATGCGCTCCGGCGGGGTTACCACGAAGGGGCTCCTTGTCAGCCCCTCGTCAAGGGCGGAGCCGGTAACCCCCCCCCGCACGCACCCAATGAGAAGCAACGTGCCGATTCCAGCTGGGGCGGAGCTAACGAGCCGAGGGCGTGTCACTCCCCGCCGGATATACGCGGCCACGTACCGGACGTGACGTGAGATGCGCCCCGAGCTTGAAGAGGAAGAACCAGTCGTGACCTCCCTGCATCTACTGGACCGTACAGTACCCTGTCCTTGAGCCAAGAGTGCACCTTGAGCCATCGATACCCGCTTTCCTTGCCATCAATCCCCGTGTGAGTCAGCCTTTTGTCCCGTTTATCTGTCGTCTGTCAGAGAATAAGATAAGTGTGTCTAAGTGCCTGTCTTTCTATGATGTCCCTCTTGTAGTTGTAATCTAACCTTCCGCCTTAATATAACCTCCTCCGGAGGTCTTGAGGACTGAACCCTTGGTGTCGTGTCATTTGAAACCCAGCCGTGTGTCTTTTCCTTCATTGACCTAGCATAGCGCGACTCGGCAACGTTCGAGTATAATCGGGTAACTTGTGCAGACGTGGTCATACCAAACCGCTCGGTAAACTAACATCCACCACCGCGTCTGTAACAATATATATATATATATATATATATATATATATATATGTATGTATATATATATATATATGTATATATATATATATATGTATATATATATTGTTACAGATACGACTTTGATGGTATGGTGGGCCGAGCGGGATGGCCGCCGTATCCGTACAAGTTACCCGATTGTGCCCGAATGTTAACTAATCGCGCTACGCTGGCTCAATAGGAAAGAGAAGACACCCGGCTGGGTTACAATCACACAATACGACACCAGGGGTTCAGTTCTCAAGACCTCCGGAGGAGGTTATATTAAGGCGGAAAAGGTTAGATTACAGGGACAAGAGGGAAACATAGGAAGGTGGGCACTTAGACACAACCTTATATTAACCCTAGACAGACCACAGATAAACGGGACAACGCTGACTCACACGGGATTTGATGGCAAGGAAAGCGGCAGTCGATGGCTCAGGTGCACCTGGCTCAGGGACAGAATCACGTACGGTGGTGGCCAGCAGATGCGGGGAGGTCGCTCAGCGCTCGTGGGTCGCGACTTTGGTGGAGATGCCGGGGAGGTCGCTCAGCGCTCGGGAGGGTGGCGTCTTGTCCTTCCAAGCTCGGGGCGCATCTGACGTCACGTCCGGCGCGGGGCCGCGTATATCCGGCGGGGAGTCACGCCCTCGCTCGTTAGCTCCGCCCCATATGGCATCGGCCCATGGCTTCTCATTGGGTGCGGGGGTTACCGGCTCCGCCCTTGACGAGGGGCCGACAGGGAGCCCCCTTCTGGGTAACCCCGTCGAGCACATGTTCAATGGCGGCCAACCGAGCCGGAGTGAGGACGCAAAGCCGCTGTTGTTGTGGTTGTTGTTGGAGCTTGAGATGATGGGAAGAGATGCGGGGAGGTATGGGAAGGTCCTAAACTCCTACTGGTGCCATATCATCACATTCTGGTGCAACGAAGAGTCATAATTAATGGAAACAAGTCCTTAACTGACATAGATTAAGAATAACTAGCAAGATGTCCTATAATTGTCTACGTGTGGTGCGGGGGACCTGGGCACGACATTTAATGGGGGGATGAAGGGGAAGATCGGCTCTAATGGGTGTTGTTTACAGACAATGGGACTAGGGAATGGGGTAAGGGAGAGTTGGGGAGTATCGGAGAAAATAGGGGAATATTTACAAGCGGATATGGAGGCCAAATTCCATATTCGCAACATTGCACCCTTCTCTACCCTCGGGGCGTCCCGACCCGATAAATCTTTACCTACTTTAGTGTGGCACGCAATGTAGTTCCCTCTACTATTAACTCTACCCTGAGTGCGACAGTTTTATAGATATTCACAAATGAGTAAATATGTCCCCCTGCGACGTTGCACCCTTCTCCTCACAGAAACACACCCACAGGATAACCGAATCCGGAAAGAATTCTCAAACTAAACATACAGCCGGTAGGGAGCATTATTTACAAGACTATGCTGCTATTTACACTACGATCCAGGACCTGTTTTTGGAGGAACACATGCAGATGTTATGCATAGAGAGAGCGCGCTTGCCAACATCGATACACCAACCCACGAGTGCTCTGTGGCCGACGGCCTTTAATAACGTGCAGAGCACCCTTTCCCGAGCATCAACAGCACCACCCCACCACCAATCGGTGCAGTCACCATTGTTCATTGGAATAAAAATAACTTCAACAACCCCTAACCCTGCAGGTGTCTCTTGCTCTTCTTGTGGTGCACTTGGTGTTAATTAAAAGTGGTTCACCTGTATGGCATAGGTGCCACGTTGACCCATAGGTCCTTCCACGGGTGGTGCTTGGCCGCAAAAGAGCTGCGGTCCATTGTGGGTGGCCACAAACATTGCGGTCCATATGGTGTATCGATCCAGGCAGCGAACAGCGAAAGTGCAGGCCCACAACTGCGCAGCCAGCACCTCTCTCTCCTCTCTCTCTTCCCCAAAGCCAGATCCTCGGAGGTGGGAGACAAAAGAAGCAACAAGTGAGTAAGGTGGTAAGGGCGCAAAAGTGCACGCAATGCAAGGTGATGCACACTGGGGGCACATGGGAACCAGGTGAGACAGGTACGTTCCTACCGTACGCCCCCCCCCACCAGGTAACCTACATGGCCCCTCCCTTACCCCTTACTGTATCAACAAAACACAACACTACCCATAAACATCTACTTTACAAATCCACAAACATCCCTACTGTCTTCCCCGTTCCTCCCATATACCAAATTCGTCTTCTCTCCCTCCTAACCAATCAAATTTGCCATTTTCAACTTTCATCAAAATTTGCCATCTCCAACTCAACATCATAATTTGCCATTACCAATTCATCATCAGTCCCTCCTAGGGAGGGAGAGATGGAATCACCCCAATGTCTCATCCACGTCGTGATGCGTCTCACAAATCCAACAGCAGTCCTTACTTCCTGCAACAGAACAAAGAAAACACAGGTGTGGAGTCATCATCATCACCACAGGTAAGTGGCTGCGTATGGTGCGACAGGTTCATCAATCCTAACTATTTCCTAAATGACTTTAACAACTTTACACTACCCGGGGTCTTTCTCCGGCCAAACCATTGGCCCTCTTACACTATGGGTTCTAAAAACCAATTCCCATTGGCCAAACTGTGGTGCTCTTCAATTTGGGGTCTCACTCCCCCGATTCATCTCCCGGTGCCCTCGCACAATTTCTGGGCTGTGGCGTGTACCTCTCCCAGCGGGTCTACCCACCTGCACACCTCCACCACTGCAGTTGCCTCCGAGCTTACCTGCTCCTTACCCTAACCTAACTACCTGGGGAAGGCCCTCTGGCGCTCTCCCCACTCGGTGCCCTCTCTGGCACTGGGCTACCCGGGTCCGTCCTCCGGATCCTCGGGCCCCATCCACAACTACCGGCTCCCAGAGCCCACCTGCGGCCTCACCTGGCCGACATCCTCACAGTGGTGGAGTGCCCAACCAACTACACACACTAACAGGCTACACGCCCAGCCATTTCCACAACACTAATGCACCCATTCACAACACCATTCTGCAACCGCACCACAAATGCCAATATCCAACCACAATTTACCTGCACCCTCTACCTAACACTTACACTACCCGCCCCGGGTATCCGTGATGGGGGTCCACTCTTCCCCCATCCACACCTTCGCACCATGCACACCACTCCGTACCACTTACTCCAACTTTCTCCACACACCTGTACCTGCACACCTGTGCTCTCACACCTGGTGCCACCTGCACCCTTCTCTCCCCAAGCGCATTCGCGCTGATCCACTCACTCACTACTCATACACTGCTCCACACACCTGTCCAGTTGCACACCTGTGCAATCACACCTGTTCAATTCTCACAAACACGGCATCATCTCAGCTAACTACTCCCTTCTGAAACTTGCGCTTCCCAGTCGTCCCTTTAAACTATTGCGCTCCCTCGTCATTATCATCCATACTAATCTACCTGCGTCCCCACTACAGGTATCAGTCACTAACTAATCTTAACGTTACCTAATGTCATCTTCTAGATCCCTACACACAATATCCTAACCCACCCGGGCTAGTTTTCACTGCCATACACCCCATAAGCTATTGCTCCTTTGCCCCCCTATGGGAAGGATGGTGGATTTGCCATCCCACCACATCGGGGGTCTCTCACTACCAATTTTGCACATCAAATTTCAACAAATTAAAAATTTGCCAATCACTGCCCATCATCTGCCAATCACTACTGCCAATCCCTTGCCAATCATCAAATTTTGTTTTTCTCTAATTTTGGGTCCAAAACACTAACCTCATCACCCAGTCGACTCACTAATACCTCTCGGTGCGCCAATTCCTGTCCAAAGCCCGGCTTCGTAAAGCCAAGCAATGGATGCTGGTTGTTTTGTGCCAGCGGCTGGATGCGTCCGGCACTCGGTGCAGGGACGGGGGCTTACCCGGGCCGAGATCCCACGCATCACCTCGGCGTGGAGCCATCCAATGTCCCGATCTCGACCTGCCGGAATGCCTCAACAAAAGGTGGTCGCCATGACGACCCTTTCTATCAGGCTGCCAGCTCCGCCTAGTGGAGCCTGGACGCGGCCGTTCAAAGCGAGGCCCGGCACGCACCGAGGGCCTGCTTCGGCTAAAAGTCGCTCTAACCTCTAACCCGTGTAACGTCGATGCTTCACCTGGACGCTTACACTCCGCAGCCCGTTCCTTGCTCACACATCCAGCTGTGCCCATGCTCCTCGTACCGTTCCTTACACACCCAGGCACACCCATTCCACTCACAGCCTTGGTCACACACCTGACCACCGAACACTTTGGCACACATTCGTTGCTCGCACACCTCACCAATACACCTCTTCGCGCCCCCTCCTCAGTCACCTCCTCTGTGACAATCACAGGTGTGCTCTCATTCGCACACCCAACCACGTGCCTCACTACCAATTCCAGCGTGCATTCCCACTCACGCTCTACCATTCCAGGTGTGCATCCTTCCATCCCAGGTGTACATCCTCGCTCACCTGTCACAACTAACTCACGCTCCATGTCACTCTCACTACTTTCACCTCCATTCCTGACAGCGCACTCACCCTTACTCTTGACAGCACACTCTTTCCTCATGCACCTGTCCGTCACACACCTTTCTCGCGCACACTCCTGCGCACACTCTCCCGTCACACCCTCTGTAACACTTACCACACCGCGCTTCCATGTGCTCCCTCGCACACGCGCTACGACCGACTCACTCTCGCCAGCACCCTCACTACTCCTTGGCACGCACTTTTTCCTCACACACCCCAGAGTCGGACTTTCTCGCACACCTCCTCTTTCGCACACCAGACCTGTCGCACACTTCACCAACGGCCTCTCACGAACACCCGGGTCCATCTCGACCCCCAAGCTCCTTAAATCCCCTGGCGCATCATACGCGCGACCATATTGGTCACCACTTACACCGGGTCCTCTTCCTCTTCGCTTCTCCTCCATCACCTGCGAATCCCTCATCCGGTTAATGAGCACATCATCACGATCCAAACACAGACTTTGGACCAATTCTTTTATCTCCTCTTTTATCTCTTTGTTATCCCCTCTCCGTCGCTTCTTAATTTCGCTCATCCCTTCTTCCACTTCTTCTAATTTGTGCTTCACCTCTTTTATTCCCCGGTACGTCTCCTCAAGCTCGTCCTCCAAGGCTACCTTGACCGTTTCCATGTGCGTCCTCACCTGCCGGTCCTTCGTCTCCATTACCTCTATCACCTCGTCCAACCTCGTTGTCAGTCCCTCACGTACCATCTGACATTCCCTCTTCGTCGCTACCAAGTCATCTTTTAGTTCTTTCTGTGTCGCCTTTAAACCTCCTAATACCGCAGTGTTCCTTTGAACCTGCTCCACTAACTCCGTCTGTCCCACCGTCAGCTGCTCCACCTCCTGCGTCAGGTCCTCTATGCCCCCTTGTAACTTTACAGTCCCCTTTCTCACCTCCTTTTCCATGTGCTCCTCACAGTGCCTCACCTCCTCGCGCACTCCTCCGACTTCCTCACTCACTCCTCTTCTGATCTCCTCTCCCATCACTTGCATCTCCTGCCCAGATGCCACCCTCATCTGCTCCATTTCCTCCCTGTGAGCATCCAGTTTGGTTTCTACCCCCATTCTGACCCCCTCTATCTGCTGCTCCATTTGTTTAACTTCCCTTTCCGCTTGGTCCCTCATGTCCCTCAATTTGCCTTCCATACTGTTTTCTAACCCCTCTAACCCTTTTTGCATCCCTTCCATTTGATTCTCTTGAGCGGCCATTCTGTTTTCTACCCCCATTAACCCATTTCTCACCTCTTTTATCCCGTTGTCTAACCCCTCAAAATTATTGTCTAACTTCCCAAATTTCTTGTCTAACTCCTCAAAATTATTGTCTATCTTCCCAAATTTCTTGTCTAACTCCTCAAAATTATTGTCTAACCCCTCACTGGTACCCCTCGCTTCGTCCCTCATTACCCCCATTTGCTCACTCTGAGCCCTCGCTTCGTCCCTCATTACCCCCATTTGGCCCTCTATTCGTTCCATAAGGGCCCTCATTTGCAACATAAAAAGGTTCGGATCCACCAGGGGCGCTGCCACGGTCACGGGCGCGGTGACCAGCGAGGCGCCATTTTGCGCGTCTGCTACCCTCGCTGCTTCGCTCTCCTCACGTCCCTCAATTTGGTCCTGGACCGACCCTGCCTCACTCTCCCCTACCGGACCCCAGCTGTCTTGATCCGCCATAGCGCGACTTTCAAAATTCGGGTTTTTATTATTTTTTTTTTTTTGTAAAACACAATCAAATTTCGCTGTTATAATTTCGAGCGCGTAAACGCGCTCCGGGTCCAATCTCACTCCTCGACACCAATTGTTACAGATACGACTTTGATGGTATGGTGGGCCGAGCGGGATGGCCGCCGTATCCGTACAAGTTACCCGATTGTGCCCGAATGTTAACTAATCGCGCTACGCTGGCTCAATAGGAAAGAGAAGACACCCGGCTGGGTTACAATCACACAATACGACACCAGGGGTTCAGTTCTCAAGACCTCCGGAGGAGGTTATATTAAGGCGGAAAAGGTTAGATTACAGGGACAAGAGGGAAACATAGGAAGGTGGGCACTTAGACACAACCTTATATTAACCCTAGACAGACCACAGATAAACGGGACAACGCTGACTCACACGGGATTTGATGGCAAGGAAAGCGGCAGTCGATGGCTCAGGTGCACCTGGCTCAGGGACAGAATCACGTACGGTGGTGGCCAGCAGATGCGGGGAGGTCGCTCAGCGCTCGTGGGTCGCGACTTTGGTGGAGATGCCGGGGAGGTCGCTCAGCGCTCGGGAGGGTGGCGTCTTGTCCTTCCAAGCTCGGGGCGCATCTGACGTCACGTCCGGCGCGGGGCCGCGTATATCCGGCGGGGAGTCACGCCCTCGCTCGTTAGCTCCGCCCCATATGGCATCGGCCCATGGCTTCTCATTGGGTGCGGGGGTTACCGGCTCCGCCCTTGACGAGGGGCCGACAGGGAGCCCCCTTCTGGGTAACCCCGTCGAGCACATGTTCAATGGCGGCCAACCGAGCCGGAGTGAGGACGCAAAGCCGCTGTTGTTGTGGTTGTTGTTGGAGCTTGAGATGATGGGAAGAGATGCGGGGAGGTATGGGAAGGTCCTAAACTCCTACTGGTGCCATATCATCACATTCTGGTGCAACGAAGAGTCATAATTAATGGAAACAAGTCCTTAACTGACATAGATTAAGAATAACTAGCAAGATGTCCTATAATTGTCTACGTGTGGTGCGGGGGACCTGGGCACGACATTTAATGGGGGGATGAAGGGGAAGATCGGCTCTAATGGGTGTTGTTTACAGACAATGGGACTAGGGAATGGGGTAAGGGAGAGTTGGGGAGTATCGGAGAAAATAGGGGAATATTTACAAGCGGATATGGAGGCCAAATTCCATATTCGCAACAATATATATATATGTATATATATATATATGTATATATATATACACAAAGAATTAAGTTAAGCACCCCTACACAACGAATTAAGGTAAGCACCCCCTAATATATATTCTTTGTGTATATGTATACATTGGCATATATTCTAAGGTATGTGAGATCAAATAATGATTGGTATGACATTAGCAATTATCCATTGATGAAATTGAGTGATCAAAGTGAAAAAAAGTGATTGGTTGAGTCAGTGATCCGATCACGTGGGTCCTACACACGTTATTGACGCAAAGATCGCCAGAGGTCTTCTCAGAACAATGACTGTACGTTAGAAAACATAAACGTCATCCACACTGTCCGTGATGGACCTATAGCTCCATACTTAAATTGAGGTGAAAATATGCCTAAAATTCCCAAAAAATTTCACCTTAAATTATTCAGAATAAAATATTGAAAACGGCATGATTGTTATGTTTTTATGTGACCATAATATCACTTCTCCAGAAAATATAGCAATATCATGGGTATATTACACTGTTTTGACGACAACAAACCTGTAATGTGCGAGGTTGTAAAAAAACGGGGGGGGTGCTTAACTTAATTCTTTGTGTATATGTATATATATATATATATATATATATATATATATATATATATATATATATATATATATATATATATATATATATATATATATACGACCAGTCAAAAGTTTTAGAACACCTCAATTTTTCCAGTTTTTATTGAAATTTACGCAGTTTAATGTCCAGTGAATAACCTGAAATGGTGCAAACGTAAGCAGTAAACTGCTCGAGTTAAAAAAAAAAGTTTAGGTCAGCAAAAACGGGGAAATAATGTGAATTGCACAGTTATATTGTAAAAAAAGAAAAAAGGCCTTCTTCAGGGAACAAGTAATGGGTTAACAACTTACAGCTGTTCTGCAGCAATATAAATAAATTAAGCCTTGAAAGTTGATGCAAACAATTCCTACAGGTGTCCCAACCTCTGCTGATTACTTGATTACAAACCCCCTGTCTGTATAAAAGCAGTATTGGAACAGACTGTTATTACACCCTCTGAAGCATTATTTGGACAATATTGCACTGCAGGAAGTAGTATATTGGAAACTGGAGGAAACTCTGACAGGAAGAGGTCTGGCAGACCCAAAGCCACAACAGAATCAGAAGACAAGTTTCTGAGAGTCAACAGCTTGCGTGATAGGCGGCTCACAGGACAACAGCTTCAAGCACAGCGAAACACTGATCGAAGTAAGCAAGTCTCAGTTTCAATTGTGAAGAGAAGACTTTGAGCTGCAGGTTTGACAGGTCGAGTGGCAGTAAGAAAGCCATTGCTAAGATGGCAAAATAAGAAAAAGAGGCTTGCCTGGGCCATGAAGCACCGCCAGTGGACGACTGAAGACTGGAAGAAGGCCTTATGGACCGATGAATCAAAATTTGAAATCTTTGGTTCATCACGCAGGGTTTTTGTATGCCGTCGAGTAGGTGAAAGGATGGTTCCGCAGTGTGTGCCACCAACTATCAAACATTGAGGAGGAAGCGTGATGGTCTGGGGCTCTTTTGCTGGATCCAGAGTCGGCGACTTGCACAGAGTGACTGGCACCCTGAACAAAAAGGGCTACCACAGCATTTTACAGCGCCATGCAATATCCTCTGGTATACGCCTAGTTGGTCAGGGGTTCATCCTACAGCAAGATAATGACCCTAAACACACCTCCAGGCTATGTCAAAACTACCTTCGAGGAAAAGAACAAGACGGTAGACTTGAAATCATGGAATGGCCAGCACAGTCTCCAGACTTAAACCCCATCGAGCTTGTTTGGGATGAACTGGACAGAAGGGTGAAAGCAAAGCAACCTAGAAGTGCAACACATTTGTGGGAACTTCTGCAACAGTGTTGGGAAGAACTTCCCAAACAATATTTGATTTCCATTGTAGAAAGAATGCCACGAGTGTGTTCGGCGGTTATATCTACAAAAGGAAGCTACTTTGCTGAGTCAAAAATTTAAATTAAATTTTGTTAAACAAAATGATTCTGATTTCTTTTTTATCTCCAATTGTTTATTTGTTCTATGCTTAATTTCAGAGTACATTGCGACATTAAACTGCGTAAATTTCAACAAAAACTGGAAAAAATTGAGGTGTTCCAAAACTTTTGACCGGTAGTGTATAATATATATATATATATATATATATATATATATATATATATATATATATATATATATATATATATATATATATATATATATATATATGTATATCTGTGCAGTGTCTGTGTTGTCCTGTGTTGTCACTGAACTACTCCCTGAAACTTTTGTGAAATCCTACCAAACTTCTGGTGTGCACATATCTCTCCCATCGGTATGTCCTAAGGGTATTTTATTTAGAAAAATTCTCCAATTATTATTTTGGGGGGGGGGGGGGGGGGGTGGGGGGAATTTTTTTTTTCAACTTCAATTGTTTATAAAATGTGATATCACGTATATTACAAATACATTTGTGCATTATGATTGTTTGAATTATGATTGGTGTAAACCATGACAAAATAGCAACTCAGGTACAGTCATTTATCTATATATCTACACATCTGGGCAGTGTCTGTGTTGTCACTGAACTACTCCCTGAAACATTTGTTTCCGTGGTTGTGAAATGTTTTTAATAACGTGGTGGTGGTTTTGAATCACATGGGGGTGAGGTATTTTGAATTATGTGGTGGTGAGGTATTTTTAAATTACGTGGTGATTACATGGAGGTAAGGTGTTTTGAATTACATGGGGGTGAGGTGTTTTGGATTACGTGGTGGTGAGGTGTTTTAAATTAGGTGGGGAGAGGTGTTTTAAATTACATGGGGGTGAGGTATTTTAAATTACATGGGGGTGAGGTGTTTTGAATTATGTAGTGGTGAGGTGTTTTTAAATCACGTGGTGGTGAGGTGTTTTAAATTACATGGGGGTGAGGTATTTTAAATTACATGGTGGTGAGGTGTTTTGAATTATGTGGTGGTGAGGTGTTTTGAATTACTTGGCGGGAAGGTGTTTTGAATTACTTGGTGGGAAGGTGTTTTGAATTACTTGGTGGTAAGGTGTTTTGAATTACTTGGTGGTAAGGTGTTTTGAATTACTTGGTGGTGAGGTGTTTTGAATTACTTGGTGGTAAGGTGTTTTGAATTACTTGGTGGTGAGGTGTTTTGAATTACTTGGTGGTAAGGTGTTTTGAATTACTTGGTGGTAAGGTGTTTTGAATTACCTGGTGGTAAGGTGTTTTGAATTACTTGGCGGGAAGGTGTTTTGAATTACTTGGTGGGAAGGTGTTTTGAATTACTTGGTGGTAAGGTGTTTTGAATTACTTGGTGGTAAGGTGTTTTGAATTACTTGGTGGTGAGGTGTTTTGAATTACTTGGTGGTGAGGTGTTTTGAATTACTTGGTGGTAAGGTGTTTTGAATTACTTGGTGGGGAGGTGTTTTGAATTACTTGGTGGTAAGGTGTTTTGAATTACTTGGTGGTAAGGTGTTTTGAATTACTTGGTGGTAAGGTGTTTTGAATTACTTGGCGGGAAGGTGTTTTGAATTACTTGGCGGGAAGGTGTTTTGAATTACTTGGTGGTGAGGTGTTTTGAATTACTTGGTGGTGAGGTGTTTTGAATTACTTGGTGGTGAGGTGTTTTGAATTACTTGGTGGTAAGGTGTTTTGAATTACTTGGTGGTAAGGTGTTTTGAATTACCTGGTGGTAAGGTGTTTTGAATTACTTGGCGGGAAGGTGTTTTGAATTACTTGGTGGGAAGGTGTTTTGAATTACTTGGTGGTGAGGTGTTTTGAATTACTTGGTGGGAAGGTGTTTTGAATTACTTGGTGGTGAGGTGTTTTGAATTACTTGGTGGTAAGGTGTTTTGAATTACTTGGTGGTAAGGTGTTTTGAATTACTTGGTGGTAAGGTGTTTTGAATTACTTGGTGGTAAGGTGTTTTGAATTACTTGGTGGTAAGGTGTTTTGAATTACCTGGTGGTAAGGTGTTTTGAATTACTTGGCGGGAAGGTGTTTTGAATTACTTGGTGGTAAGGTGTTTTGAATTACTTGGTGGTGAGGTGTTTTGAATTACTTGGTGGGAAGGTGTTTTGAATTACTTGGTGGTGAGGTGTTTTGAATTACTTGGTGGTAAGGTGTTTTGAATTACTTGGTGGTAAGGTGTTTTGAATTACCTGGTGGTAAGGTGTTTTGAATTACTTGGCGGGAAGGTGTTTTGAATTACTTGGTGGGAAGGTGTTTTGAATTACTTGGTGGTAAGGTGTTTTGAATTACTTGGTGGTAAGGTGTTTTGAATTACTTGGTGGTGAGGTGTTTTGAATTACTTGGTGGTGAGGTGTTTTGAATTACTTGGTGGTAAGGTGTTTTGAATTACTTGGTGGGGAGGTGTTTTGAATTACTTGGTGGTAAGGTGTTTTGAATTACTTGGTGGTAAGGTGTTTTGAATTACTTGGTGGTAAGGTGTTTTGAATTACTTGGTGGGAAGGTGTTTTGAATTACTTGGTGGTAAGGTGTTTTGAATTACTTGGTGGTGAGGTGTTTTGAATTACTTGGTGGTAAGGTGTTTTGAATTACTTGGTGGTAAGGTGTTTTGAATTACTTGGTGTTAAGGTGTTTTGAATTACTTGGCGGGAAGGTGTTTTGAATTACTTGGTGGTAAGGTGTTTTGAATTACTTGGTGGTGAGGTGTTTTGAATTACTTGGTGGTAAGGTGTTTTGAATTACTTGGTGGTGAGGTGTTTTGAATTACTTGGTGGGAAGGTGTTTTGAATTACTTGGTGGTGAGGTGTTTTGAATTACTTGGTGGTGAGGTGTTTTGAATTACTTGGTGGTGAGGTGTTTTGAATTATGTGGTGGTGAGGTGTTTTGAATTACGTGGTGGTGAGGTGTTTTGAATTACGTGGTGGTGAGGTCTTTTGAATTACGTGGTGGTGAGGTGTTTTGAATTACGTGGTGGTGAGGTGTTTTGAATTACTTGGTGGTGAGGTGTTTTGAATTACGTGGTGGTGAGGTGTTTTGAATTACGTGGTGGTGAGGTGTTTTGAATTACTTGGTGGTAAGGTGTTTTGAATTACTTGGTGGTAACGTGTTTAGAATTACTTGGCGGGAAGGTGTTTTGAATTACTTGGCGGTAAGGTGTTTTGAATTACTTGGTGGTGAGGTGTTTTGAATTACTTGGTGGGAAGGTGTTTTGAATTACTTGGTGGGAAGGTGTTTTGAATTACTTGGTGGTGAGGTGTTTTGAATTACTTGGTGGTGAGGTGTTTTGAATTACTTGGTGGTGAGGTGTTTTGAATTCCGTGGTGGTGAGGTGTTTTGAATTAGGTGGTGGTGAGGTGTTTTGGATTACGTGGTGGTGAGGTGTTTTGAATTACTTGGTGGTGAGGTGTTTTGAATTACGTGGTGGTGAGGTGTTTTGAATTACCTGGTGCTGAGGTGTTTTGAATTACTTGGTGGTGAGGTGTTTTGAATTACTTGGTGGGAAGGTGTTTTGAATTACTTGGTGGTGAGGTGTTTTGAATTACTTGGTGGGAAGGTGTTTTGAATTACTTGGTGGTGAGGTGTTTTGAATTACTTGGTGGTGAGGTGTTTTGAATTACTTGGTGGTGAGGTGTTTTGAATTCCGTGGTGGTGAGGTGTTTTGGATTACGTGGTGGTGAGGTGTTTTGAATTACTTGGTGGTGAGGTGTTTTGAATTATGTGGTGGTGAGGTGTTTTGAATTACTTGGTGGTGAGGTGTTTTGAATTACTTGGTGGTGAGGTGTTTTGAATTACTTGGTGGTGAGGTGTTTTGAATTCCGTGGTGGTGAGGTGTTTTGGATTACGTGGTGGTGAGGTGTTTTGAATTACGTGGTGGTGAGGTGTTTTGAATTACGTGGTGGTGAGGTGTTTTGAATTACTTGGTGGTGAGGTGTTTTGAATTACGTGGTGGTGAGGTGTTTTGAATTACGTGGTGGTGAGGTGTTTATGAATTACTTGGTGGTAAGGTGTTTTAAATTACTTGGTGGTAAGGTGTTTTGAATTACTTGGTGGTGAGGTGTTTTGAATTACTTGGTGGTGAGGTGTTTTGAATTACTTGGTGGTAAGGTGTTTTGAATTACTTGGTGGTAAAGTGTTTTGAATTACTTGGTGGGAAGGTGTTTTGAATTACTTGGTGGTGAGGTGTTTTCAATTACTTGGTGGTGAGGTGTTTTGAATTACTTGGTGGTGAGGTGTTTTGAATTACGTGGTGGTGAGGTGTTTTGAATTACGTGGTGGTGAGGTGTTTTGAATTACTTGGTGGTGAGGTGTTTTGAATTACGTGGTGGTGAGGTGTTTTGAATTACCTGGTGCTGAGGTGTTTTGAATTACTTGGTGGTGAGGTGTTTTGAATTACTTGGTGGGAAGGTGTTTTGAATTACTTGGTGGTGAGGTGTTTTGAATTACTTGGTGGGAAGGTGTTTTGAATTACTTGGTGGTGAGGTGTTTTGAATTACTTGGTGGTGAGGTGTTTTGAATTACTTGGTGGTGAGGTGTTTTGAATTCCGTGGTGGTGAGGTGTTTTGGATTACGTGGTGGTGAGGTGTTTTGAATTACTTGGTGGTGAGGTGTTTTGAATTATGTGGTGGTGAGGTGTTTTGAATTACTTGGTGGTGAGGTGTTTTGAATTACTTGGTGGTGAGGTGTTTTGAATTACTTGGTGGTGAGGTGTTTTGAATTCCGTGGTGGTGAGGTGTTTTGGATTACGTGGTGGTGAGGTGTTTTGAATTACGTGGTGGTGAGGTGTTTTGAATTACGTGGTGGTGAGGTGTTTTGAATTACTTGGTGGTGAGGTGTTTTGAATTACGTGGTGGTGAGGTGTTTTGAATTACGTGGTGGTGAGGTGTTTATGAATTACTTGGTGGTAAGGTGTTTTAAATTACTTGGTGGTAAGGTGTTTTGAATTACTTGGTGGTGAGGTGTTTTGAATTACTTGGTGGTGAGGTGTTTTGAATTACTTGGTGGTAAGGTGTTTTGAATTACTTGGTGGTAAAGTGTTTTGAATTACTTGGTGGGAAGGTGTTTTGAATTACTTGGTGGTGAGGTGTTTTCAATTACTTGGTGGTGAGGTGTTTTGAATTACTTGGTGGTGAGGTGTTTTGAATTACGTGGTGGTGAGGTGTTTTGAATTACGTGGTGGTGAGGTGTTTTGAATTACTTGGTGGTGAGGTGTTTTGAATTACGTGGTGGTGAGGTGTTTTGAATTACGTGGTGGTGAGGTGTTTTGAATTACGTGGTGGTGAGGTGTAATCGTCCCAAACTTCCAGTCTGCACCTACCCCTCCCCTATGTATGTGCTGAGGGGATCGTTTTTGAATTATATATATTTTTTCAACCTAAATGTTCAATCTAAATTGCTAATAAAAATGTAATATCACAAACACTACAAATAAATTTGTGCAAAATAATTGTTTGTATTATGATTGGTGTAAACCATGACAACACAGCAACTCAGGTACAGTCATTATCCTCAGGTAAAATAAGCCCGTTCCTCAGTAACGACGCGAAGTGTAATGAAGCTAGTGTGTGTATATATAATTATATATATATATATATATATATAAATATATATACAGACTTGGCATTTAAAATGGAATCTTTTTTTTGTGGGGGTGAACTTACTTTTCAAGATGTCTTCGAACCAAAAGTTCATTGGAATTATGTTGAATTTATTGTAGATTTTGTTGATGTGACCTTTAAAAGAAACAAAAACCACATTTGACATTTCAAAACAAATAAATTGATCCTTGAAAGTGATGTAAACTGATATCGAACTCAATTCATGGACAGTACTGTGTTAAACTTCTCTAAGTTTTCCAGAAGTATCTCTTTATTTTGCACATTAGCCAAATTTTTTTTAAATAAAAACAAAAGATAAATTACGACTGGGATTACAGACAGTAAAATTACAGTGCAGTACTTCGTGAAACCCCCACGAGCATTCAGGAGGGCACGTACACATTGAGGCATGCTGTTCACGAGATTTGCCAAGGTTTGGACAGGAATCGCTTGCCATGCAGTGACAATAGCCTGCTGCAATTCACGCACAGAGGTCGGCTGCTGGTTCAAGTGGTCGATTTGACACGTTAATTCTGCCCACAAGTTCTCTGTCGGATTCATATCCGGGGACATGGCAGGCCACTCCATATGCTCTACACCACGGTCAGCAAGAAAGTGTTGGATCATGCGAGCACGATGAGGCCGTGCATTGTCATCTTGGAAGACAAAGTTTCCTCGAAAGGCTGCACGAGCAAATGGAAGCAATGTTTCTTCCAGAATGGCCCTGTACTTGAACTGGTTCAGGTTTCCATTCAGAACAACCAGGTCAGTTTTGCCCCCTGCATGAAAAGCAGCCCAAACGGTCACCCCACCACCTCCAGCTTGGACTCTTGGCACTATACAATCTTTGTTGTAGGCTTCATGCACTTGTCTGCGCACTCGGACACGGCCATCTTGACGATAGACCAGAAATCTAGACTCGTCACTGAAGATCATGTGATTCCAGTGTCCTGGCTGCCATTGACGGTGCTCTCTGGCCCACTGCAATGGGCGCTGGCGGTGTTGTCTGGTCAGGCATGGCTTTCTCAGGGGACGCCTGACACGTTAGCCTGCTTGAACCAGTCGTTGGTTGAATAGCCTTCTGGATACAGGCACATTTGTCAGTTGCTGCCACTCAGCCCCAAGCCGATTAGCTGACTTGGTACGGCCATTGCGGACTAACCGGTGCAGCTGGCGATCATCCCTCCTTGTGGTTCTGCGGGGACGTCCTGGCCTCGGTATTGGAGTAGGGACACCCCTCTGAGCATTTCGTTTCAGGATCTTTGACACCTGATCTTGAGTGATGCCATACTGCCGAGCAATAGCACGCTGTTTCATGACGTAATTTCGTAAAGCCACCACTCCATGACAAACAGCATTGTCGAGTTGACGGACCATCTCCAGAGGAAGCGGCAATAACTTTTGAGACGTGCAGCAGTTGTTTTCCACTAATACAGAACGCAACAACCCTTGTATACCCGACTGTGAAGCCAATCATCAAATGCACCTGTCCGTACATTTTGCCACGCCACCTATGATATAATCTTGTTGTTGACTTCTTGCTGCGACAGACAATCAGTGACATGGTTCTTTTAACAAAAAAATCACCAAAGTGTAAAATAAACTCACCAGATTGATATACTGAGTTAAGAAAGTAAACCCGTCAAGAAAAAAAAAAATTCCATATTAAATGCCAAGTCTGTATATATATATATATATATATATATATATATATATATATATATATATATATATATATATATATATATATATATATATATATATATATATATATATATATATATATACACATATATATATATATATATATATATATATATATATATATATATATATATAAATAAATAAATAAATATATATATATATTGTGGATTTGAGAATCTTGTTGTAATTGTTGTAAATATCACCCTCTGTAAGTGTAATTAATTCTTGTCAATATCTCCGTGTTGTGTGTAAAGGTCAAAGGACGTCCTCTTAGTTAGTCCATATACATACACGCAGGCCACCATATACCCTTCTAAATAGTTATTTCTTTATTATGTGTATTAGTTTAAGGTTGTGTTTCCCATTAGTTGACTCTGCATTGCATCAAATTGAAATAAGGTAGAATCCCCTGTCAAGTGCAAAGCCTCCATTGCCAACTGCATTGCCGCCATTGAACACGCGGCCAGCTCGGAGAAGAAAGGCATGTCTCCGCACCTCGTCATAGATGGGAGGAGTGAGCCAGCCCCGATCAACTAACCAAGGATGAGGGGTTTGGCTTGAGAGGGCGGAGAGGGAACAATCGGGGAGGTTCGCGAAGATTTGAGGGTGTGGCCTATATAACCCGTCACGCGACGCCCCCACCTGAGATATGATTGAGGGAGAGAGATGCGTCAGAGAGTTGGCAGTCCCACCGGGACAGAGTTGAGTGGAGTTGTTCAGTTCAGTGGAGGAGGAGCAGTGAGGTTTTTTTTTTTTTTGTATTTTTTTTTTTTTGTATACAAGATCGAGGCTCGTGAAAGAGCGAACATTAATCACACAGAAAGACAAACCGACACATAAAACATATAACATCGGGAGCGGTAGACAAGATGGGGAGAGAGGGGGAAGGACACAAACACAACATTTGAGAGCAGGGACCGAGAGACATGGAGACATCGAGAGATCTGAGAGAGGGCGAGGGCTTTGGGGGGGGGGCATGGGAAGGGGGTGGTGGGAGAGGTATAAAACATATGGACACTGCCAGGACTTCCAGGAAAGAAGTTGGAATTTCAAACAAGGTGGATCTGGGGTGAATTAGCGGGGGTAGAAAAGATCAAGGTTTTGGATGGGGGAAGATAAGAGATGGTGGTGAACAGCTGTTTTAAAGACCTGTAGGGAGGAGTGGGATTGAAGGGAGTGAGGGAGTTTGTTCCAGAGGCGGGAGAAAAGAGGAATGAAAGAGTGAAGGTGAGCAGAGAGCCGAGATTTCGGCAGTTTAACCATCAGAGGGTTGCTGGCAGATCTTGTGCGACCTGTAGGAATATTTGGGGGACAGAGCACAGAGAGAGCTGGGGGTGCAAGGCTGGAGAGGAGTCGGTAGAAGACAGAAAGACCACCTACCTGCCTGCGGTGAGTGAGTGAAAGGCCCTCAGAGATAGCTTCATCGCGGGAGATTCCAATAATTCTGAAAGCTTTGGTTTCAACAGCGTGAAGCCGAGCTAGGTGTGAGGCAGGAGCACCGGCCCATAGGGGAGAACAGTATTCCATTGAGCTGTGCATGAAAGCCTTGTATGTGGTGAGGAGCTCAGGTGTGCCGAGGAAGGACTTCGCACGACGGAGGATGCCCAGTCGGCGACTGGCTTTGGAGGCCAGCTTGGAAATGTGGTTTTCCCAAGAAAGATCATGGCAGATAGTGAGACCCAAAAGCTTGAGCGACAGAACTTCTTGGAGAGGATTGTTGAGAAAGTAGATGGGAGGGTTGTCCAGTCGATCTTTTCGGAGAGACATAGTAAGAGTGTGAGATTTGTCAGGATTGAAAGACAAACCTGGACCTCCTCAGGTTGAGCTCAGTTGAGGAGGAGAGAGTGAGACACGTGGAGAGGAAAGCGAATGAGAATCGGCACGCCCTGCTCGCGATACAAACCAGCACTCTGAGAACAACCAGTGCGTGCACGCGAACATCGACGTGCCGCGGTCTTCGGATCTCCCTGTCGCCCGTTCTGTGAACCAGAGTGCGAGGAGTCGGAGCTGTCACCTCCAGCCCTGCCGTTTGCACGAACCTGAACCTCCTCATCCCTCCACCCATTCCTGCCATTCCATCCTTTTGTGTACGTGAGTTTGTTTTGTGTGTCTTGTCCCTGGGGTATAAGTAAGTCTGTATAAGCTAGTGTTGCACTGTGTCCTTCTGGTCCTTCCATCCTTCTGTAAATTATTTTCTTATCTTTCCTTCTCCTTGGTTCTTTTGGTCTTGTACATAATAATTAGTAATAAATTATATTTGTTCTTCCTACCTTGCCTTTCTTTCCTTCACATCCGTTTCGCTTTAGTGATTTCTCCATTGGATACCTGTGGCACGATTTGGCCAACGTTAAGAATCGGGTCAGTCACTTGCTAATGGTTCGTCAGTCACTTGCTTGCTAACGGCTGCTAATCCGCTCGGCAATTAACATCTTGTCCGCGGTCGCAAACGGGGTTGCTCACCTGCCTCTCCGGAGGGAGCTTGGGCAACTTCAGGACTCACGTCGGTCAGTCATACACAAGGGGATTAATCCCCCCTTCTTAAGGGGAAAAAGGCCGACGTAGAGATCCATAACAATTGGTGTCAGGAGCGAGATTCAGACCTGAAGTGCGCTTAGCGCACTCTAAATTACGAGTGGCCCAAAATTCTATTTTATAACATCCAAATTAAAAAATCATGCCAAAGATGGTCAAGGCGAGCGGATGCCGGTGGGAGAATTAGAGGGTTTAGAGTCGACCCAGGACCCCAGGGAAATGTATATGGGGGAGAGAGAGGAGGAGAGCAAAGAAGATGTGGTTGCGGGGGTATCAGGTACACAAAATGGCGGCTCGCACGTGGTTGTGGCAGCCACGCCCGCGGCGCCAGTGAATTTGGACCTCTTCATGGTGCAAATGGAGGCCCTCATGCTAAGGATGGGTGAGCGTTTAGAAAGTAAAATAGACACCCAAATGGAGGAAACGAGGGCTCAGGGTGAGCAGTTGGGGGGCCAAATGGGGGCAATGAGGGACGAAGCAAGGAGTACCAGTGAGCAATTGAGAGACGGGTTAAGTAATATGGGAAATATATTTGAGGGTTTAGACAATAAATTTGAGGGTTTAGACAATAAATTTGGGGGATGAGAAAACCAGATCGGGGAATTGAGAAGTGATATGGGAAGCCAAATCGGGGGGCTCAAATGTAAATTGGGGGGCCAACTAGAGGACATGGGTAATCAAATTTGGGAAATGAAGGAGGGGTTAACGGGGTTGGAAAATAGAATGGCTGCCCAGGAGAACCAGATGGAGGGGATGAAGAATGGGTTAGGGGGGTTAGAAAACACTATGGAAGGCAAATTGAGGAAAATAGGGGAGCAATCCGCCTGGGAAATTAAACAAATGGGAGAGCAGATAGAGGAGGTGAAAATCGGGTTAGAAACCAAATTGGATGCCCAGAGGAATGATTTGGAACAGATGAGGGCAGCATCTACCAAGGAGATGGGAGAAATGGGGGAGGAGATCAGACGAGGTGTGAGCGAGGAGGTCTCGGGGGTACGCGAGGAGGTAAAGTGAGGTGAGGAGCGTATGGAGAAAGAGGTGAGGAATAGTATGGCTAGGTTACAGGGGGGCATAGAGGATCTGACAAGGGGAGTAGAACAGCTGACGGTGTGACAAAAGGAATTAGTGGAGCAGGTGGAAAAGAACACTGCGATAATCGGGGGGTTAAAGGCGACGCAGAAGGAGATAAAGAAAGAACTCATAGCGACAAAGAGGGAATGTCAGATGGTACATGAGGGGTTGACAAAGAGGTTGGACGAGGTAACGGAGGCAATGGAGACGAAAGAACGGGAGGTGAGGACGCACATAGAAACGATCAAGGTGACCTTAGAGGACGAAATTGAGGGGGCGCACCGGGAAATGAAAGAGGTGAAGCAAAAATTAGAGAATGTGGAAGAGGGGGTGAGTGAAATTAAGAAGAGACGGAGGGAAACTCAGAAGGAGATAAAGGAGGAGGTGATGGAATATGTACAAGGTCTGTGCTCAAATCATGGTGATGTGCTTACTAACCAAATAAAGAGTTTGCAGGTGGCGGAGGCGGAGCGGAGACGAGGTGCCGAGGTGAGTGGTGATATACTCGGAAATGTATATGGTGTGAGGGGAGATTCAGTCGGCTTGGGTGTTGGTGTCGACCCGGGTGTTCGTGAGAGGCCGCTGGTAAGGTGTGCGATAGGTACAGAGTGTGAAGGAGGAGGTGTGCGAGGATGTCCGACTATGGGGTGTGTGAGGAAAAAGTGCACGCCGAGGAGTGAGTGTGCTGTCGAGAGTGAGTTGGTCGTGGCGCAGGTGCGGGGGGGCACATGGAAGCACGTGATGGGGAGTGTTACAGGGGATGTAACGAAAGAGTGCACACCTGTGGTGAGTGTTACGGAGGACGTAACGGGAGAGTGTGCACAGGAGGATGCACGAGAAAGGGGTGTAACGGACGGGTGCATGATTACAGAGTGCGCTGTCGAGAGTAAGGGTGAATGCGCGACCGAGTGTGGTGGTGAGAGTAGAGAGAGTGACACGGACCACGAGTTGGTTGTGGCAGGTGCGAGAGAATGTACACC
The DNA here is from genome assembly GCF_964187855.1 of Myxine glutinosa. NCBI lineage: Eukaryota > Metazoa > Chordata > Myxini > Myxiniformes > Myxinidae > Myxine > Myxine glutinosa. The sequence goes on along the minus strand of NC_136261.1, from coordinate 202,069,621 downwards.
TGGAATGGAGGGATGCACACCTGGAATGGTCGAGCGCGTGTGGGAATGCACACTTGAGTTGGTAGTGAAGCACGTGATTGGGTGTGCAGGTGAGTGCACACCCGTGGTTGTCACAGAGGATGTGACCGAGGAGTGGGCGCGAAGAGGTGTGTTGGTGAGGTGTACGAATGACGAGTGTGCGCCAAGGTGTGCGGTGGTCAGGTGTGTGACGAAGTCTATGAGTGTACCTGGGGGGTGTGTAAGAGAAGGTGCAATGACGGAGAGCATGGAGACAGCTGGATGTGTGAGCAAGGAACGGAACGCGGGGTGTGAGCATGCAAGTGGAGCATCGACGTTAAACGGAGCAGCGGTTAGATCGACTTGTAGCTGAAGCGAGCCCTCGGTTCATGCCGGGCTTTGTGCGCAGCGGGAACCAGCGGGGATCGTAACCACGGCGGTTTCGAAGGAACCGCCGTACGCGATCCACGCCGGGCCTCGCTCTGCACGGTCGCGTCCGTGCTCCGCTAAGCGGAGCAGGCGGCCCGGTTCGAGGACAGGGGGGAAGGGTCGGCGCGGCGACTCCTTGTGGTCGCGGCGTTCCGGCCGGCCGAGATTGGGGCATCGGACGGTTCCGTGCCGAGATGGTGCCTGCGATTCCGGCCCGAGTAAACCTCCTTCCCTGCACCGACTGCCGGACGGACCCAACCGCCGGTAACAGACCACCCGCATGCATTGCTCGGCTTTGCGAAGCCGAGCTTTGCGAAGGTAACGACGCACCGAGGCTCAAGTTAAAGGACATTTGGTAGGGATAGGGAATTTGTGATTGGAAAATTTTTGATTGGCTGGAATTTGATGAGCAAAATTTATAGTGGAAGATGCCCGATGTGGTGGGATGGCAACTCTGCCATCCCTCACAAACGGGGCACATGAGCGCTAGCTATGGGGTTATGGCAGTGAAAATTAGCCTGGGAGGGTTAGGATAAAATGATAGGGATCTAGAGAAGATGACCATAGGTAACTGTAGATTTAAGTAGCGACATTGGACAGGTAGTCGGGGACATAGAGAGGGTAGTTGGATTATAATGACGAGGGAGCGCAATAGTATAAGGGGCGACTGGGAAGCGCAAGTTTCAGAGGGGAGTAGGTAGATCAGATGATGCCGTGTGTGTGAGAATCTTGATATTGGGCAAATGAGGAATTGCTAGGCAATGCTCGGGAGAGATGTGTGTATTGAGCATGGAAGTGTATGAAGCGGCGTATGAGGAATAATTGTGATTGTGAGTTGAATTGAGCATGAAAGTGTATGGAGCAGTGCGTGAGGAACAATTGTGGTGGTGCATTGTATGGAATGATTGAAGAAGCCTGGGAGGAAGGAGGGTGCAGGTGGCACCAGGTGTGATTGCACAGGTGTGCAAATACAGGTGTATGAAGAATGGTTGTGTGGAATATATGGAGTATGGAATATATGGAGTATGGAATGGATGGTGTGGAGTGAGTATGGTGGAAACTGTGGAGTGGAGTGGATGGTGCGAAGGTGTGAATGGGGGAAAAGTGGACCCCTATCACGAATACCCGGGGAGGGTAGTTTAAGAGTTAGGTAGAAGGAGTAGGTAAATTGTGGTTGGATATTAGCATCTGTGGTGCATGTGGAAGAATGGTGTTTGGATGGGTGCATTAGTGACGTGGAAATGGCTGGGCGTGTGGCCTGTTAGTGTGTGTAGTTGAATGGGCACTCCGCCACTGTTAGGATGTCGGCCAGGTGAGGCCGCAGGTGAGCTCTGGGAGCCGGTAGAGTTGTGGATGGGGCCCGAGGATCCAGAGGACGGACCCGGGTAGCCCAGTGCCAGAGAGGGCACCGAGTGGGGAGAACGCCAGAGGGCCTTCCCCAGTTAGATAGGTTAGGGAAAGGAGCAGGTAAGCTCGGAGGCACCTGCAGTGGTGGAGGTGTGCAGGTGGGTAGACCTGCTGGGAGAGCCACATGACCCAGTCCTGAAATTGTGCAAAGGCACAGGGAGTTGAATCGGGGGAGTGAGACCCCAAATTGATGAAGCACCACAGTTTGGTCAATGGGAATTTGGTTCTTAAAACCGCATAGAGTAAGATGGCCAATGGATTGGCAGGGAAAGACCCCGGGTAGTGTAAAGTGTGTTAATGTCATTTAAGAGGATAGTTAGGATTGAAATCTCCTTGCACCATCTGCATCCACTCACCTGAGGTAACGACGGTGCTCCACACCATGCCATGGTTTGTTGGTTTTATTTTCTGTGCAAATGTTTGGATTGTGAGGCGCATCATGACGTGGGTGTGACATTGTGTTGATGTTCCATCTCTCCCTCCTTTTGAGGATTGATGATGAATTGGTGATGGCAAATTTTGGGTTAGAGGGATTGTTGTGACGAATTTGGTATCGGGGAAATATGGGGACGAGACGTAGTGACAAATTGGTAAGGGTGTAGATTTTTGTACATACTGGGGTAAGGGCAAGGGTAGAGTAGGTAACAGGGGGGGTGACGTACGGTAGGGACGAGCTTTTCTCCGCTCAGTCTCCAGACGCACCTCACCTTGCATTGCCTTTATTGATGTGTACCCTTGTGACCTTACCCCTCGCTAACCTGCCCTCTCTGTCTTCCTTCCCCGACCCATGGATCGTGCTCTCTGGGCACCGAGGGGAGCGTGCGGGAGTCCGCCATTGTGGGCCAGAACCCCCACAACCAGCTGCTTGCATCGATGCACCACTTATGGACCACATGTCTGTGGCTGAGCACCACTCATGGACCCCATGGGTTGGGGCATGGCCCCTCTGCTGGAACCGGCCACGATGGCCCAAGATCTTGCTTGCGGACCCGGTGAGGTGGCACCAAGCCCACAGGTGAACCACTCATAGTCGGCCCCTGTGGGCCATAAATAAAAAACGGACATGTTTGTGCATTTTTTATTTCCACCAAATAGGCAGCAAAAGACGAAGAAAGACAACATCTGGAAGAACAATGGCCAGCAGAGGGAGCCGAAGAGGAAGACCAGCACCAGGGGTTTGTTTATTTTTATTATTATGAACTGTGGTGACTGTGCACCGACTTGTGCGTTTTTGGTGCTCTTTATTGGTGCTGGTGCGTCGATGCAGCGCAGGCTGTCTCCCCCCCCCCCCCCCCAAAAGAACAATCACAGGTTCTGGGTTGCAGTGTAAATAGTCCAACGTCACTTGTAAATAATGCTCCCCACCATTCATGTGTAGTTTGAGAACCATTCCGCAATTCGGTTATCCTGTGGGCATAAATCTGTTAGGCAGGGTGCAATGCAGCAGGGGGACATACTTATTTGTGTTTTAAAACTGTCACACTCAGGGTCAGGTTAAATGTAGAGGGAACTACACCTACGTGTCACACTAAGTTAAAGTTTTATAGGCCTGAGGACGTGACTGGAGGATGAGGGTGCAGTGTTGTGGATTTGAGAATCTTGTTGTAATTGTTGTAAATATCACCCTCTGTAAGTGTAATTAATTCTTGTCAATATCTCCGTGTTGTGTGTAAATGTCAAAGGTCGTCCTCTTAGTTAGTCCATATACATACACGCAGGCCACCATATACCCTTCTAAATAGTTATTTCTTTATTATGTGTATTAGTTTAAGGTTGTGTTTTCCATTAGTTGACTCTGCATTGCATCAAATTGAAATAAGGTAGAATCCCCTGTCAAGAGCAAAGCCTCCATTGCCAACTGCATTGCCGCCATTGAACACGCGGCCAGCTCGGAGAAGAAAGGCGTGTCTCCGCACCTCGTCATAGATGGGAGGAGTGAGCCAGCCCCGATCAACCAACCAAGGATGAGGGGTTTGGCTTGAGAGGGCGGAGAGGGAACAATCGGGTTGGTTCGCGAAGATTCGAGGGTGTGGCCTATATAACCCGTCACGCGACGCCCCCACCTGAGATATGATTGAGGGAGAGAGATGCATCAGAGAGTTGGCAGTCCACCGGGAGAGAGTTGAGTGGAGTTGTTCAGTTCAGTGGAGGAGGAGCAGTGAGGTTGAGCTCAGTTGAGGAGGAGAGAGTGAGACACGTGGAGAGGAAAGCGAATGAGAATCGGCACGCCCTACTCGCGATACCAACCAGCACTCTGAGAACAACCAGTGCGTGCACGTGAACATCGACGTGCCGCGGTCTTCGGATCTCCCTGTCGCCCGTTCTGTGAACCAGAGTGCGAGGAGTCGGAGCTGTCACCTCCAGCCCTGCCGTTTGCACGAACCTGAACCTCCTCATCCCTCCACCCATTCCTGCCATTCCATCCTTTTGTGTACGTGTTTGTTTTGTGTGTCTTGTCCCTGGGGTATAAGAAAGTCTGTATAAGCTAGTGTTGCACTGTGTCCTTCTGGTCCTTCCATCCTTCTGTAAATTATTTTCTTATCTTTCCTTCTCCTTGGTTATTTTGGTCTTGTACATAATAGTTAGTAATAAATTATATTTGTTCTTCCTACCTTGCCTTTCTTTCCTTTACATCGGTTTCGCTTTAGTGATTTCCCCATTGGATACCTGTGGCACGATTTGGCCAACGTTAAGAATCGGGTCAGTTACTTGCTAATGGTTTGTGCCGCGGCTGCTAATCCGCTCGGCAATTAACATCTTGTCCGCGGTCGCGAACAGGGTTGCTCACCTGCCTCTCTGGAGGGAGCTTGGGCAACTTCAGGACTCACGTCGGTCAGTCATACACAAGGGGATTAATCCGCCCTTCTTAAGGGGAAAAAGGCCGACAGAGAGATCCGTAACAATATATATATGGGAGCGTACGCTGAATCACCACATCAGCATCATCCCGACACACACCACTGTGTGTGCTATGAGAATGGAGTGTTTTTTTTACAGCAGCCAGAGTGCAAATCCTGCCACCAACCTACATGAGGGAGGACCCAGTACCCTGGTACTCATTTCACCGACCTCAGAAGGATGAATGACAGGCTGAAGCAACCCCACATCTTACTATAATTCAACAAATGTCCGTCTGTCCGTTCCCAGGTACCACAAAAACGGCTGAACCGATTTCAACGAAATTTTGGGTGGGTAATCCTGGGACCCCCTGGAGTAAAATAGGCGATATTGTTTTCCCAATTTTTCCAATTTTCCAAACACGATGGAATAATATTTACCGATATGAACAGTGATGTGGCTTTTATTGAAATTCTACAGATACTATTTAGATTTTGATGATTTGCGTGTGATATGATTTAACGGATGTTTATATAAATCGTTTAAAATAAAAAAGCATTCTATTTCTGATATTTTGCCTTTTCATTTGGGCCTCCCAATTGAAGCCCTGCCCATAGGTTGCTCGTGGTATTAATTCAACAGCTGAACGGTATTCGAACTCAGGACCTTAGGATCCCAAGCCCACTGCCCTAACCATTAGGCCAACACCAGGTATTACAACATAAATCACCTTCGAAATACTTCCAGAAAGATCCAGCTTTGTAGTACTTGGACATGTTCTATAAGGTGGTGTATAAGGGTGGATGTTTAACCCTGCTTTCGGTAACGATCAATTAATAGCGCTAAACATTCGATTGTTTTTTTAATGATGTTTAAAATCACTATTATATTAAAATTTACATATATACTCGAACTCTATCGTGTTCTATGAATCCTCTAGTTATTTATAAGCATTTCGAGTTTTTGTAATCGGAAAAGGTCCACACAAAATTATGTACAGGGTATCCACAAATTACCATTCCAACCATAATAAACTAAATGGCCACAGGTCAATGCCATAATGTCGAATTATATGCCACCGCCCACATTATCACGTCATTATAATACTTGTACTGAAGTGTGGTGCTGCGCACACAACTTGCTTGCCAAAGAGGTAGGCCACAACGCGTTTGTTAAAACCAAAAGCGTCTTTATTACGAAAGCTCGAACTGCAGCACTGGGCGGGCTCGAGCTTAGAGCCCGCATATATGTGCCGAGGCCATGCCGAGTCCCCGGGCGTGGCCGCTCGGTCGAAGGGCGGGGCATGTGCCATCGGTCCATGCCTGGGCGCTCGCGCCACCCACTGGTGCGCGGAATTATTGCCCCATGTGCCCGCCACACGCGCCCCCCCAGAATTCCCACGCACCTGAAGGGTGAGTTTGCGGGGAAGCTGGATGACCCGGCCGAAACGCCCCCTGGCGATGGGTGCAGGGCTGGGGGGCAGCGGGGCGGAGGGGTGCCAGGGGTCTGACCGCCGGGGGCGGCCTCGACGCGGAGGCAGCGCTGCTGGTGGGGGGTGGTCCGGATTGAGGTGGGCCGGCTTGAGGCGGTCCACGGAAATGCGATCCGGGGCACCGCCGATGTCGACCGTGAAAAACTTGTCACCGGTCTCCAGCACGTGGAAGGGCCCGTCGTACGGGGGCCGTAGCGGTGCCCGGTGGGCGTCGTGCCGGATGAACACGTACTTTGCCGTGCGAAGCTCCGGGGCGACGTGGGAAGGCGGGCAACCGTGGTGTGCCGTTGGCACCGGGGCGAACCTCCGGGCGGTCTCCTGAAGGGCGGAGCGCTGTTGCGCCGCGGACCAAGGAGCCGTGGAGTCGGGGATAAATTCACCCGGTACCCGCAGTGGTTGCCCGAAGACCAGCTCCGCCGAGGACGTGCGCAGGTCGTCCTTGGGCACCGTCCTGAGGCCCAGCAGGACCCAGGGGAGCCTGTTGACCCAGCCGCCGTCGCGGAGGCTGGCCTGGAGCGCGGCCTTCATGGAGCGATGAAAGCGCTTGCACAGGCCATTGGCCTGGGGGTGGTAGGCCGTGGTGTGGTGTAGCTTCACCCCGAGTCCTTGCGCCACCGCGGCCCAGAGCTCCGAGGTGAACTGGGGGCCGCGGTCGGACGAGATGTCTGAGGGGGCACCGAACCGGCAACCCAAGTGGCGATAAAGGCTTGCGCCACCTCAGCCGCAGACATCGCCGCCAATGGGACGGCCTCCGGCCACCGCGTGGTGTGGTCGACCATGGTGAGGAGGTGGGTGAACCCTCGCGAGGGGGGCAGAGGTCCCACGAAGTCGACGTGCACGTGGTCGAACCGCCGCTCGGGCACCGTAAACGGGGCCAACGGTGCCTGGGTGTGGCGGTGGACCTTTGCGCGCTGGCACGCGAGGCACATCCTGGCCCAGTCGCGGACGTCCTTCCTGAGGCCATGCCAGACGAACTTCGCCCCAACGAGCTTCTGGGATGCCTTCGCGCCAGGGTGGGACAGGCCGTGGATGGCGTCGAACACCGGGCGCTGCCAGCCAGCGGGCATGATGCCGGCCGACGGAGACGTCGCATAGGAGGGCCGTGCCCGCGGCGTCGAACGGCACCTCGGTGACACGGAGGCCCATGACGGCGGTCCGCAAGGCCTGGACGCCAGGGTCGGCGGTCTGGGCCTCCGCCATCCGGGCATAGTCGACCCCGAGGTGGACCGCGTGCACGACGGACCGGGAAAGGCAATCTGCCACCGGGTTGTCCTTACCCGCCACGTGATGGATGTCCATCGTGTATTCGGACACGGCAGAGAGGTGGCGCTGCTGCCGTGCCGACCATGGCTCGGCGACCTTGGCCATCGCGAACACAAGGGGCTTGTGGTCAACGAAGGCCATGAATGGGCGGCCCTCCAGCAGGTGGCGGAAGTGTCGGACCGCCAGGTGGAGCCCGAGCAGCTCGCGGTCGAAGGTGCTGTACCGGCGTTCGTGCGGGCGCAGCTGCCGGCTAAAAAACGCCAGCGGTTGCCAAGCACCACGCACCCATTGCTCGTGCACCGCACCCACCGCGTAGTCCGACGCGTCGATGGTGAGGGCGATCGGTGCATCGGGCGCCGGGTGCGCCAGCATGGTGGCGTTGGCCAGAGCCAGCTTTGCGCCCGCGAACGCCGCGGCCATCGGCTCCGACCATGCGATGTCACCTTTGCCCGGCTTGCCCCGAAGGGCCTCGTGCAAGGGGCGGAGGAGTCCGGTGACGTGGGGCACGAAGCGGTGGTAAAAGTTTACCATGCCCAGGAACTCCTGGAGCCCCTTGATCGTGCGGGGCCGTGGGAAATCCCTGACCGCCTCCACCTTGGCCGGTAAAGGGACGGCCCCGTGCTCGGTGATGTGGTGCCCCAAGAAGTTGATGGTGGCGACACGAAAACGGCACTTGGCAGGGTTGATGATTAGGCCATGCTGGCCCAGGCGTTCGAAAAGCGTGCGGAGGTGGAGCAGGTGGTCCTCCCGGGACGCGCTCGTGACTAGGATGTCGTCCAGGTAGACAAACAGGAAAGGTAAGTCACGCAAGACGCTATCCATAAGCCGCTGGAACGCCTGAGCCGCATTCTTCAACCCGAAGGGCATCCTTAGGAATTTGAAGAGGCTGAAAGTGATGATGACGGCCGTCTTCGGGACGTCGTCCGGTTGGACGGGGACCTGATGGTAGCCCCGGATGAGGTCCACCTTAGAAAACACGGTCGTGTTGGCCAACCGGGCGGAAAAGTCCTGAATGTGTGGGACCGGGTAGCGGTCGGGGGTGGTGGCATTGTTGAGCCGGCGGTAGTCCGCGCATGGCCACCATCCCCCGCCAGGCTTCGGCACGATGTGCAGCGGAGAAGCCCAAGCGTTGTTGGAGCGCCGTATGATCCCCAGCCGCTCCAGCGTGGCGAACTCCGCTTTCGCCACGGCGAGCTTCGTGGGCTCGAGTCGGCGTGCCCGGGCATAGACCGGCGGCCCGACCGTGGGGATGTGATGCTCCACCCCGTGTTTAACGGCCACCGCTGAGAAGGTGGGCCGTGTGAGGGCCGGGAAACTGGCGAGGAGGCGGGTAAAGTCGTCCGCCACCGGAAGCGTGCAAACTAAACTCGCCGGGACGGAACCTTCCAGCAAGCCGCTTGGCAAGCCGCTTGGCAAGCCGCTCGGTGAGCCGCTCAGCGAAACAAGCGAGCGAGCTCAAGGTTTCGGCCTGGACGAGCCGTCTGCGCTTTACGTCGACCAACAACCCATTCGCACATAGGAAGTCCGCACCAAGCAATGCCATTGGCACGCTGGCGGTTACGAACGACCATTGAAAGCGCTGCCCTCCGAACCGCAGGGAGAGGCAGAGCTTCCCGAATGTGCGGATGGGTGTACCGTTGGCGGCAAGCAACGCGGGGCCCCGGCCCGCTTGTCGGACGTGGAGGCGGGGATGACGCTTACCTGTGCTCCTGTATCGCAGAGGAAACGGCGCCCGCAAAGGTGACCGTGATGAACAGGAGGCTGCCGGAACGGCCGACGCCCAGGGCCGCTAATGAGTGCCGGCCTGGTCGTTTCCCGACTTGTCAAACGAGCATGGCGGGCAACACTTCTTAGCCTTGTGGCCGAACCTGGCGTGGAAATAGCACCAGGCTTGCGGCGGCGGGGGCAGCGGCGGCCACGGCGGCCGCGGTTTTCTCGGCGGCGGTGGTGGTGGGCGGGGCGCGGCAGCGGCCACGAGGGACGCTGTAGCCTCTGCCCCGGGAACCACGACGGCAGCACCGTAACTCGACCGCGTGTCGCAAGCCGCAAAGAACTTGTCGGCCTCTACGGCCAGGGCGCGGGGTTCCCTTATGTTGGAACCGGCCAGCGCGAGGCGTACCTGTAGAGGTAGCTGGCGTAGGAAAAGCGCCCGGAATAAGAAATCCGGGGCTTGGTCACCCAGTAGCGACAGCATATAATCCATCCGCACGGATGGTCGTGTGTCGCCGAGTTCGGGAAGGTCCAGGAGGCGGTCGGCCCGTTCGATCTCCGTGAGGCCGAACGTGGCGATGAGGAGACGTTTGAGCGCCCTGTACTTGTGGTCGGCCGGCGCGTGCCGCAGGATGGACACGACCCGGGCGGCAGTGCCGGGCCCGAGGGCGGCAACCACGTGGTAGTAACGGGTCTCATCCGCCGTTATGCCTCGAAGCTGAAATTGCGCTTCGGCCTGCACGAACCACACATCGGCCTGTGCTTCCCAAAACTCTGGGAGTTTTACTGCGACGGCGTTGTAGGCCATGGCGCGTTCAGTGGTCAGCAACGGCTGAACCAATCGGGGTCACCAGTGAAGTGTGGTGCTGCGCACACAACGTGCTTGCCAAAGAGGTAGGCCACAACGCGTTTGTTAAAACCAAAAGAGTCTTTATTACGAAAGCTCGAACTGCAGCACTGGGCGGGCTCGAGCTTAGAGCCCGCATATATGTGCCGAGGCCACGCCTAGTCCCCGGGCGTGGCCGCTCGGTCGAAGGGCGGGGCATGTGCCATCGGTCCCCGCCTGGGCGCTCGCGCCACCCACTGGTGTGCGGAATTATTGCCCCATGTGCCCGCCACAGTACCAAGTTTGATTTAAATTCCTTCAGCTGTTCTGAAGTATCACATTTTTTTACCGGACATTTTACCTTTGATGCCGAAATCTAATCAGTTCGTGTTTGCATCATAATATGTACTGAGACCAAGTTTGGTCTGCAGCACGATATTTCAAAAAGTTTTGGACGAGTTATGATAAAACTTTGTGGATGAGTAGGTTCGATGACCAGAACAAGGCAATTCGATTTTGGTTCAGGTCCGAATCCAGATCCAGCCTATCAGTTGATACTGGGATCCAAACCATAAAGTGCTCAGCCTGGTGTAGGTATGCTCCCTACAGAGTGCTGTTCTAGTTTTGTATTTTTTTTGTATACAAGATCGAGGCTCACTGAAGAGCTAACATTAATCACAAAAAGACAAACTGACATATAAAACATAGGATAAAGGGAGCGGGAGACAAGATGGGGAGAGAGAGGGCAGCACACAAGTACAACATTTGAGAGCAGGGATATCGGGAGATCTGTGGGAGGGTGAGGGCTTGGGGGGAGGAGGCACGGGAAGGGGAGGGGGGAATTATTTTACCCCTTGGGTATGATTTTACCCCTCCCAGTGTTGCTATGTTGAGGCACTCCATGAAGGAAGGTTTTTTTGTTTTTGGAATAATTAATCATTGCAGAAATATCTGCTTGTTGGTGAAATTGCTGATTGGTTTCAGAAGCGACAAATCTCAACTGAGCCTTCTCCCAAGCAAGTGAATTCAATGAAAGATCATGATAATTTGAGGAAAACGGAATCTATTGATTTTTGTGACACAAATAGGAATTGTCCTGCGGGATAAAATGTGACATTTTCTGTCTGTCTTAACAAGGGATATATTGTACACCGCTCCTTTCCTATTCCATCTCCAGGTGCTGCATGACACGCGCTCAACAGGAGTACTCAGTTTTCACTCCGTTTGTTTTTGTTTTCTTTCTTTCTTGTTTGTCCGGGCGACATCTCAGCCATCCTTTGAATTAAGAAGCTAAAATTTGGGCACAATAGTGAGGAAGTGCTTTGACAAAAACACAACTTTTTATTTTTTGATTAATCAATTAATTAATTACTTAATTATTATCGATTTATTAAGTACTTAATTATATTCTTTCTCATCTGGGCAATACCTCAGGCACCTTTTGAGCTAGGAAGTTGATATTTTGACACGACAATGACCAATTGATTTGGCTGTAAAGGGTATTTTTGATTTATTGATAAATCAATTAATCGATTAATTATTTAATTATTAAATAAATTAATTGTTTATTTTATTTTTTTTAAATTACAGATTCGGATGAAACACTGGTGGGTTTAGGTATGCTATTAGACAATGGATTCAGAAATTAATTATTTTACGATTATTATTTATTTATTTAAATTACACAATCAATTAATCAATCAATTATTGTACACCGCTCCCTCCCAATATCGTCTTCATGAGCTGAATGCGCCCTGGCAATGCCGCATGCTGGATGATGTTATTTATTTATTTGGCATGGAGCCTGGAGGTGGTGTACTTTGAATGTATCTGTACTTGTTTGATGTATAGTTGGGCTGTCATGTTTCCATGATAAACAGCTGATCCTCAGGGTCCATAAATGAGGTCTCACACCATAATGCCAAACTTTGGTCCGTTATGGCACTACTGGTACCTGGATTCTCCAATAAATATCACTGAATGACATTCGCGTTGTATCACCTTAATATTGTGGTTACACGAGTTGATACGATGTTCATCTTTAAGTTTCATAACATACCTGCCTTGTAGGTGGACATAAATAAGAGGCATTGTGAGTCTAATGCTGACGTGCTATTGATGTAACGTGACCTGCTCTTCCATCATCGGTGTAAATTATCACTGTTTTGTCGTTCAGTTAATTTCTGAACCTGTATATCCCTGGGTGTCGGTAAATCTTTCATTCAGCGACTTCAACTTTAACCCATTTTTCTTTTCTTGTGGATTGTCCTGCACTTGGTGCAGCATTGCATCCTCCTTGGCTGATTATAAACACATCACCTTTCTACTCTTGGCAGAACTGTGTTTGATTGGCATGAACATTTGAAAAGAGTTACAACTGAATTCTATCTTATACATGAAGTGTGTTCAAAATGTTCTGGGAACCCTCTATAATAGTTCAAGAAACGGCAGGTTTTCATTTTTATGCCTCCACCCCTGAAGGTGGCAGGAGACATTATGTTTTCGGGTTGTCTGTCCGTACGGGCTAAACCTCGTTTTCTCAGCAACCACATGTCCAATTGAGACGAAACTTTCAGGGTAGGAGCGGCACCCATGTATAATGTTTTTATGATTATTGTGACGTCATGGAGGTCAGGTGTATGGTATGGCAGCCATCTTGGATTTCTCGGAAACTGCTGCATGGAAAAATTTGAAACTACGCACATTGTTAAGTACTCCCAATGGGGAACAAAAGAATGATAATGATGACATCATCAGTGAAGTGGTATACCAGCCAAAAATGTTTTAATCGAATTCCTTATCCTAAAAATCTGAAATTGCAGATTTCATAACATTGTCATTCCTTAAATGCTAACACTCCATTCCTTAAATGCGAACACTCCATTCCTTAAACGCAAACACTCCATTCCTTAAACGCTAACACTCCATTCCTTAAACGCAAACACTCCATTCCTTAAACGCTAACACTCCATTCCTTAAACACAAACACTCCATTCCTTAAACGCAAACACTCCATTCCTTAAATGCAAACACTCCATTCCTTAATCGCAAACACTCCATTCCTTAATCGCAAACACTCCATTCCTTAAACGCCAACACTCCATTCCTTAAACGCAAACACTCCATTCCTTAAACGCAAACACTCCATTCCTTAAATGCAAACACTCCATTCCTTAAACGCTAACACTCCATTCTGTAAACGCTAACACTCCATTCCTTAAACGCTAACACTCCATTCCTTAAACACAAACACTCCATTCCTTAAACGCAAACACTCCATTCCTTAAATGCAAACACTCCATTCCTTAATCGCAAACACTCCATTCCTTAAACGCCAACACTCCATTCCTTAAACGCAAACACTCCATTCCTTAAACGCAAACACTCCATTCCTTAAACGCTAACACTCCATTCCTTAAACACAAACACTCCATTCCTTAAACGCAAACACTCCATTCCTTAAATGCAAACACTCCATTCCTTAAACGCTAACACTCCATTCCGTAAACGCGAACACTCCATTCCGTAAACGCTAACACTCCATTCCTTAAACGCTAACACTCCTTTCCGTAAACGCTAACACTCCATTCCGTAAACGCTAACACTCCATTCCTTAAACGCTAACACTCCATTCCATAAACGCTAACACTCCGTTCCTTAAATGCTAACACTCCATTACTTAAACGCTAACACTCCATTCATAAAATGCGAACACTCCATTCATAAAATGCGAACACTCCATTCATTAAACGCTAACACTCCATTCAGTAAACGCTAACACTCCATTCCTTAAACGCTAACACTCCATTCCTTAAACGCTAACACTCCATTCCTTAAACGCTAACACTCCGTTCCTTAAATGCAAACACACCATTCCTTAAATGCAAACACTCCATTCCTTAAACGCTAACACTCTGTTCCTTAAACGCAAACACTCCATTCCTTAAACGCTAACACTCCATTCCTTAAACACAAACACTCCATTCCTTAAATGCAAACACTCCATTCCTTAAATGCAAACACTCCATTCCTTAATCGCAAACACTCCATTCCTTAAACGCCAACACTCCATTCCTTAAACGCAAACACTCCATTCCTTAAACGCAAACACTCCATTCCTTAAATGCAAACACTCCATTCCGTAAACGCTAACACTCCATTCCTTAAACACTAACACTCCATTCCGTAAACGCTAACACTCCATTCCTTAAACGCTAACACTCCATTCCTTAAACACAAACACTCCATTCCTTAAACGCAAACACTCCATTCCTTAAATGCAAACACTCCATTCCTTAATCGCAAACACTCCATTCCTTAAACGCCAACACTCCATTCCTTAAACGCAAACACTCCATTCCTTAAACGCAAACACTCCATTCCTTAAACGCTAACACTCCGTTCCTTAAATGCAAACACTCCATTCCTTAAATGCAAACACTCCATTCCTTAAACGCTAACACTCCGTTCCTTAAACGCTACTCCTTTCACGAAGGTACATGATCATGATTTGTATTGAAATATTAAATTTATTAGCAACGGTACCCGCCCTATGGGCGGGGCTTCAATTGGGAAGCCGAAATGAAAAGGCAAAATATCAGAAATTGAACGCTTTTATATTTTAAACGATTTATATAAACATCCGTTAAATCATATCACACGCAAATCATCAAAATCTAAACAGTATCTTTAGAATTTCAATAAAGCCACATCACTGTTCATATCGGTAAATATTATTCCATCGTGTTTCAAATCGTGATCGATACACTTTGATCGTGATGATCGTGAATCGTGATCGATAATCGTGTTCACAATCGCTATGTCGTATGTATTCCCGATACGTGTACCAAATTCCCAATACGTTTAACTGTACCAAATCAACAGTTAAAAGGATTTTGAGCCGATAGCTGTTACGGCCTTGGCAAGATCGATGGAGACAGCGTTTATTATACTTTTAATGAAGGACACTGTCTCAAGCCACAGTCCCCATCACGGATGGGGCTCAGCGGTTTACCCGAGCCTGACGGCGAAGGGCAAGGTACACGCTGGCCCGTCCAGTGTAGCGTGCGTGTGGCCCCGGACATCGAAGGGCATTAAACGTTCGTTAAAGGATTACGAAACGAAAAACATTACGAAATTACGTTCACACCGTCACGTCAAACACTACCGTGAACACATACATCGTCAAAATGAGAACATCGTCACAATGGACATTATGCGAATGTGAATTAGGCTCCGGGCCAGGTATGGTCCATCTGCACCCCCCCCCCCCCCCCCCCACAACTCTCCGACCCTGGGTTTTTCTGAACCATTGGGGTGTCCTGGGGTGGAAATCAACTGGTAACAGTAAATAAACTTGGACTCACTACCCATTTGGTACCTATATTGGATGGTACCCTCAAAACAGCATATTTTTAAATCCGCGTTGCGCCATATTCGACACACGTGTTCTTTTGGTATTTGTGCCTGCTAATATTAACTCAGAATAAAAAGTTATATACCAAAAGAAAGCTGTTCATCTACTGATCATCATAGAATATTGACACATTACTTATAATGGTACCTTAATGGTCATAACTAGTGCTGAATAGCAGTACCCCACTTTAACGTAACATAATTCGGTATCGACCGTACTATTTCATCTTACACACATAATATGAACACATTACACCTGATATGCTTACATATATATTTTATTGGCTTTCTCCTGTATATCAGCTTTAATTTGATACCAGATACATCCCCATAGCTTCAATTCTCTTTTTTATACAGCGTGTCAAAGATACTACCTGTTTCGCGGGAACCATGAATCATATAATCTCGGTAACAGTCTTTGTCTATATTCAAAAGAACTGTCTATTACACTTATAAATGTCATTCATAATCGAATATCATAATCATACTGCCATCTTATTAACATATTAAACAAGAAAAACTTGTTTATTAATCACAGTAGTTTTTAATATCATCATATTAATATTCATACACTGGGTCAAACACCTTCCACAGAACAGTAACAATGTAATGCTCGAATATTTACTGTAAAAGTAAAAATATTTCTTATTTGAAACTAAATTTTAACATCCCATTGAAAAAAATTTTAGTATCGAATATTTTGATGATAAACCAAACATTATTGCTCAACAACAGATATCATAATAATATTAACAGTCAGTTTTATCCCTACAATTACATATGTATGTCGTACACTCAGTTAACCACATTATATCATACTAGAGCATGCCCGTACTATATATATGCCCGTACTATATATCTATCTAAAATTATATCCCCCCCCTCTATTTACATGAAATGGTTTGGTCCATTCGCAACGCCAAAGCGAACGGCGAACGGCTTGCGAGTACAGTGACAATCCCCCCCCTCTATTTACATGAATGGTTTGGTCCATTCGCAACGACCACAGAACCCCCCCCCCTCTATTTACATGCAATGGTTTGGTCCAAAGCGAACGGCTTCCGGAGTTTGGTAAAGAAATCGCCATCGCGTGCACAAACGCGCAGGAAAGCGAATGAATCGCAAATTCGTTTTTATTAGTTTTAAAACGTAGTTTAACGCCAACATAGTTTGCAAACGTGAAATAAATGAATACGCTCTCAAATGTGCCATCCGAGGCAGAGTGTGTCCTCCACGTTCGGCACACGCGATCGTTCGCTGCTCTCTGATTGGTTGAATCGTTTTTTGGACATAGCTCGGTAAGTAATTGTCCGATTAATATGAAACCTTGAAAAGGCACATCCTCGGGTCCCCAGCAATATACCTGGCAAGTTAAAAGTATATCGGACCCGTGGTTGTCGAGAAACAGCGGTCACAGACAAACGTACAGACAGAGATTACTGGAATTATAGATAGATAATACAAGTATCCACTCTCAAAAGAACACAAACAAACAATTGCATTTTGTTAATTATCAACAAAAGTCAAACACTGCATGAGTGCAGTCAAGTTGGCTTGCTTGCACGAATGGCATATGTCCATCATGATCAGTCATCGTCACTGTCACTTTCATCGGTATCACTGTACAAAACACGATCCATATCATCAGGTGTTTCATCACCTGATTCATCATCACTCTCATCGTCGTCTGACATGACCTGAGCTATATCAGCCAGCTCACGCGGAAGCATGTCTCCATCATACCAGAGAGGATCCAGGCAGCCTTTCTCCTCTTCCCAGCCATGGCCTGGACTTGCTTTGGGAATCCTTGGTCGAGGAACGTGAGCTCTCTTCCAAATTCCCACTTGGTGGTTGACCCTTCGGATGTGCTGTGTGAGGCTCCTCATACATGGTGGAATATTGGCCATGTCTACATTGCCTGAGGGTAGGTGACGATTCTCCTTGGCACATAGCTCATTTATTCTCAGGAGTCGCAGATCATCAACGTGTGATACCTTTCCTCTTCCATACATGGCACATGTGAAGCTGTCTAGTTGATTGTTCAGCTCTTCTGGCACATCCCACGTATCTCCAAGCTTGTTGAGAATAGGGATGTATTGCGGCAGACGAAGCAGCGTTTTAACAGGTTTGATTTTTCCAATCCCTCGGAAAGCGCTAGTGCTGTCACAACCGCTGTAGGCGTGAAGTGCCATAAGAGCAGTACTCTTCTCTTGGCCGAAGTCTGCTGCGAGTTTACTGACGTTTATTAGCCTCTGCTTGTTTCCTGTGCCTGTGTCAAACAGTATCTTTATGTCGTTTATCGATGCGGCGTAGTGCAGTAAGATGAAGAATACATCCGAGTCTGGGCTCTTCACTCGAACAAACTCATATTTCTGGCTCCTGGCGTAGTTTACGTATAATATCACGCGCGAGTCTGTTTCTTCTTGAGACGATTCCAGCTGAGGCAACTCTTTGGCATTTGTTGTCTGACCATCTGTGGATGTGAGTTGGTATGCCTTCCCTTCACATATCAAGATCACTTTTCGACCATGGCACCGAGAAGCATACTGGTCACTGTTCCAGAGCCTGAGTAGCAGTCGGATGAACTGGATTTTATTCTCGTCGTTCGAGAGAAACATTTTCCAATCTTGCGGTTTCTTTGTAGCTTCTCCTTTTAGAATCAACTTTTCTCCACAGCCGCGACGTCGCCTCTCCATCGACTTCACTGATCCAGGTAGGTATTGATCTGTGCTGAACACCACATCTCCTGTCTTACTGATGATGTCAAAGACCTTGGAACAGATCTGGCTGAAGTTGTTAGGAATGTCTTTTAGATAGTAGAAGGTGGCATTTCCGTCATACACTGTCAGGGTGACCCTTGCCTGTGGTACAGTGATGTCAGTACAGTCCTTGGTCAGGAGCTGGAATGCCTTTGCCTTGTCTGTCTTTGCTAGGTACCCATCTCCGGTCGCCAAGCTGTATGGTACTGGAGTTAATGGGTATGACATCAGTTCTTTTAGGTCAAGTTGTAGCCCTTGATTTTGCGATTTCAGCAAAAGCTGAAATGCAACGTTTCCCTGGTGCTTGAACTGGGTGACTTTGTTCTTTGATGTCTTGGTCTTGGAACTTTTGTTCATGTTGTTCAGAGTTTTGAGATTGAGTCGTTTTACTGGTTCAAAAAAATCTTCGCCAGTTTTCAGTCGGACCTCAACAAATTTATCATGAGCTTGTTGACCGATGGCTTCAGCCTTCAGAACATCTGCAGCAACATCATCAGAGGCTGCACCGCCTGACGATAGAATCAACAGCTGGTCCTTTGTGTCTACCGTGAATGGATTCAGGAAACTGCATACCGCATCCATGGTCTTCTTCACCAACCTCTCTCCTTTTCTCACCTCTCTGGGACGTACATCACGATGCTTAGTGTCCTGTCCGCTGTCTGTCATGTGAGCCATACCAAGACATGCATCAACGTAGAGAGACCTTTCGTGAAGGGTGCGGACCCACCTCTGATATGCCTGGTAATTGGTGAGTAGTCCAGATATACCCGCACCAGCACCACCATGAGACTTTGCATGTCTCATGAAGGTTTCCTCCATTGTCTTGTCAACAGCACAGCGATTCCCAGGGATAAAGGAGCGAGCAACACTGATTGCTCCTCGTCGAATGAGGGTCAAAGCTCCCGGGTGCGAGCTATCTACGTTGGCTAAGAAGATGGAGAAATACGACAAATACCTGGCGTAGTTTTGGCCACCGAAGCTGAAGAAGAGGGGAGTCATACCGTTGATGGACGCAACATACAAGACTAAGTTGTTAGTCTTTACAGCTTCAAGGAGTGAGAGGACTAGACGTACATGGTCCATGTACGACACCCAGAGCTCAGCAGTTTTCCCCAATCGTCCCTTTGCTACACTCTGTCGAAATGTATCATAGTTATCTATGACCTTCATGATGAGTTCATCCGTCGAGACAGCTTCTAAGGTCATTTGACTGGGGGATTCAACAAGATCTTGCAGTCTTCTAGTTGAGTCGTCAGGGAGGGACGCGAACAGGTCATCAGCATTAGTTTCGTTGAGGTATTCCGCCAAGAGAAGCCTCTCCAAGCATTCCAGCATAAGTTTATGACAGTGTAACGCTCTGTCATAATTCTTTCCCGACATCACACCTGTGATAGATCCACTACCGATCAATCCTGCTTCCAGGAGGATATCTGACAGACCAGACCCAGCCATCTTCTTACCCATCATTTTCATGTAAGCACAAACAAGGTGGAAGGTGCCTATTAGAATGATGTGACTTTCGTACTTGTCGGGGGAGTTCCATACTAGGGGGAATGCCTTCATGCATACCCCCAAATCGAATGTGGTAATGACATAAGGCTGGCCAACTTCTCTGGTGGCCTCTTCAGCAGCACGCAAGCATTCCTGGACAGTTTTGTACTCGGTAATTGGTTGATTGATGACGGGATAGTAGTCTATCGTTGTGAGCTTCTTTGGTATTTCACCTGTCTCTGAGATGAAACCGGTCCAACCAGGAACTTGTTGTTGTGTTTCTGCCTTGAGACGGATCATGATCCATAGAGTCTGGAGTTTGGTCGATGTTCCTCTTTCTCCTACAGATCCTGGATATTGAAGCTGTTTTACTTGAAGTTTCGGGCTTTGTCTTTTGGTCACATAGCAGTCAGGTAATATGGTTGCTTCCGTCAACTGCAGAGAACGCCGTTTGGTCCTAACTTGAGTTGGCCTTGCTGGACCAGATGCGGCATGATCATCACTGACTTCTTGCATCATGATCCCGTGTGCTGTATGAACAGAACCTTTTCCTGTCAGATCATTCACCAATGAGTCGAAATTGTCAAACTCCGAGTGGAAGACAGACGGCTCTCGTGGTGACCTGATGATTTGGTTGGAGAGTTGTGTCGATGACTTCATCACTGATTCGGCCAGTGCAGTCTCCAATTCAAGTGAAAATGAATAACTCTCACAGTGTCCCATTCTATTAAGAAGGGTTATGAGCTTTTCACTTCTGTATAGATGTCTCAGGGACGTGCACATGATGATGTGTTTTGGAAGCTTCCAAGAGCCTTTGGTGGCAGCGCGACAGATATCTTGGCCGATTGATTGAACTAATCGCTGGCTTCGTTGTGACCTTGCTGATGTTGTTCCAGTTATGATGTAGCATAGCAGCTTCTTGAGTGAATCTGGTATAACATCGTCCATTTGTTGGAGATCAGAAGGACTTGGTGGCCATTTCAGTTCTGGGGCATTCGAGAAATCATCCAGAATTGACAGTCGTAAATGGCTACCTGCACTCTCAATCATATCTCTTGATCCCAATTTGAAGGCTTGTTTCACTGCTGTCTGGACGTCAATTGCAGTGCTGAATATTATGTAGGACTTTCCCAGATCACAGAATGATAGTCTCTCCCTGAAAGGCTCGTGGTTTTCAAGCTTCAGTTTTAGTTTGCTGGCTCGGTAGTCAGGATTCGCATATTTGCTGGTTTGCAGGTTAATGACATACATTTGCCTCAGGTCGGATAGTTTCATTATCTTCTTGGCCATTAACACATCCCTTTCAATGGCATCACATACCACATCGAATGCCTGTCTGTGGGCTTCTTCTAATTCTCCTTGATGGTGCTGTGCCTCTTCGTCAGTACTGCGCCATTTCTCTGGCTTTTGCATATACTTCATACGGCAAGTTTTGTGGAACTTTGCCTCAGAGGCAAAAAGATCATGGCCTCGGATCCTCATTAAGAGCGTTTCATCTTGCTTCATTTCAGCCATCTCCAGTACCGGCTTCCAGCCTTCATACTCGAACTGGCTCATCCCCTGGGTAGTCCAACTGCCATGCACTTTCACTTTTTTACGACTTTCCGAAGAACAGAAGATACAGTCTGGCTTAAATATGATCTTGTCACCAGAACTAGTACGGGCCATCCGCTGAGTTGTGGCACCAGTTGTTTCAGATGTACCTGCAGTAGGAGGGTTCAGTCTGTCTAAGTTCATCGTGAAACGCTTGTAACACTCCCAGTGGAAACCATGGTGTTCGGCCAGAGATTCAGGGACCAAATCACATGTGTCCTTCATCATATGCGGAGACTGTGGGGGTTGTGCAAGGCGTCTTTCTTTGACCTCCTGCAGCTTGGCCAATTTCTTCTCAGAATTTTTGAGTCCAGATAACAAGTGCAACTCTCCATAGCTCAGTCCCTTTACATGAGTTATGCACACAATGGGTGGTTGTTCACTCTCACGTGTACGTTTCGCTCGCGCCGGATGTTCCATATTAGCGTTGTTACTTCACCTGCAAAACACATCAAAATATTGGTAAGTACCAAGCTGAATAATTATTATAAATTGCATCTTAATTATAAAAAATATCTTATATTGCATACTTAACTATGTAAAAAAAGGTGTTTAACTTAACTAATTGACTCGTTCTGTCGCTGTAAGAGACACTTAAATAACATAATTGTACAATCTGATGATCTCAATTTACGCAGGATACAAACATGGAAGGATCTGCATGCCATTTTCGTCAAAATTCCTGCAATAAACTACAGTGATACATCAATACAACAATATATTAAGTAACACATATTAACAATACATAGATTTTGTCATGTGTCCAACATATATGTACATGATATACGTGGCAGCATTTGTAAATTGACAAATGCAGCATCGCCTACAATATCACCCCATACCGGTAGTATCTTTGACACGCTGTATAAAAAAGAGAATTGAAGCTATGGGGATGTATCTGGTATCAAATTAAAGCTGATATACAGGAGAAAGCCAATAAAATATATATGTAAGCATATCAGGTGTAATGTGTTCATATTATGTGTGTAAGATGAAATAGTACGGTCGATACCGAATTATGTTACGTTAAAGTGGGGTACTGCTATTCAGCACTAGTTATGACCATTAAGGTACCATTATAAGTAATGTGTCAATATTCTATGATGATCAGTAGATGAACAGCTTTCTTTTGGTATATAACTTTTTATTCTGAGTTAATATTAGCAGGCACAAATACCAAAAGAACACGTGTGTCGAATATGGCGCAACGCGGATTTAAAAATATGCTGTTTTGAGGGTACCATCCAATATAGGTACCAAATGGGTAGTGAGTCCAAGTTTATTTACTGTTACCAGTTGATTTCCACCCCAGGACACCCCAATGGTTCAGAAAAACCCAGGGTCGGAGAGTTGTGGGGGGGGGGGGGGGGGGTGCAGATGGACCATACCTGGCCCGGAGCCTAAATGTTATGCGGGAGTCCAAACCTGAGAATGCTGGAGACTAAAGCTGAAATTGGGAAAACTAAATAGCCTATTTTACTCCTGGAGATCCCAGGATTACCCACAAAATATCGTTTCGATCGGTTGAGCCGTTTTTGCAGTACCTCCGAACAGACGGACGGCCATTTTGGTGAATTATAGTAAGATGACATCATAGGTCACATGGCTTGGCAGCCATATTGGATTTAACCTGAAACCTTAAAAAAACATCTTCTCCCAAACCACCGAAGCGATCGACTCAAAACTTCACGTGTGTCATTGTCTCATTGACTAGGCATGGCGATTAAAAGTTGATCACGAAAACATAATCGGTCACATGGTGTGGCAGCCATATTGGATTAAAGGAAAATATTAAATAATAATATCTCAGAAACCACTTACCCTGTCAATGCGAAACATTACAAATGTCATCTGACACCATTGCAGCATATAGTTTGAAAATGATGATGTCTTAAGTCACCTGGTTTGGCAGCCATCTTGGATAGAAAAACAAACGTTATCCTATTAGCACGAAACTTCAAAAACATGATTCCCAACTCATACATATGCAGAGTGGACATTTTTAAAGGTCATACATCACGTGGTTTGGCCGCCAGATTAGCTTGAAAGCCGATATTTAAAAAAAAACCTTCTCCGAAACCGCTTCACTGATCGATGTGAAACCTGTCACGTCTGGTAAAAATGTGATACTTGAAAACAGCTGAAGGGATTTAAATCAAACTTGTTTATTTTTAAGACAGTTAACGAGGGCATCTACCTGTTGTCACGGGCAGGGACTGCGCAGAGGCATATTGGCGACACAGTCGCCTTGCTCTAGTTCGAGGTTTACAACCACTACTACTTGAATGGCCCCAATTCTTACCTTATTGTGAAGTTGGCTGAGGAAAGGTTTTTCGACCAAGACTTTCATGAACTGGTTGGCCAGGGCCTGACATTTGACTGAAGGTGACAGGAATTTGGATTGTGTTCGGATTGCCAGAGATATAGCTCACCTGCTCTTTGCCTGAGCACACTGTGGGATATTTCACGTTTCACCCAGGTTAACGTCCATCCGAATGACTCGCCATGCCTGCGAAACACCAGGATGACAGGTTCTAGCAGGATCGGGATTCGAACCCAGGCTAGACAACTCAGTGTGCCCAACTCTAGCCAAAGTAGGAAGATCCAGGAACTGCAACAACTTCACAATTTCAACTTCGTCTGTGTCTATGTCTGTGTCTTCGTCGTCGTCTGTATCTCTGCGTTTTGCATGTTCTAAAATCTAAAGCATGGACTTTGCTTTGTAAAATTATTAATTATTTTGATTAATTATTAATTATTTGATTATTTATAATTAATTATTATATTATTTTATATTATTTTATATATTTATTTATATTTATGTTTATATTATTTAAATATTTCAGTTATAATTAATTATTACATTAATTATTAAAATAATTATTAATTATTTGATTAATTAAATTAATTTTAAAAAATACTTTGCAAAACTATTATTCCGATTTTCTGTTCGGTGAAACAATTTAATTGTTACAAACTTGTGCATTGCCGAGTTAAAAAGATCAGGTGTGGAAACCCAAAGTGAGTTGACATGCAAATGAGTAGTGATTAAGTAATTGGTACTTTCGAGGTTGATCTGGAAATGCCAGGATGACCTGTGCTCTGTTTATATTTTAATAAGCTCGAGTATATTTTTGCATACCTGCCTCGCTGACTTGTTGAACCGTACGTAAAAAGACTCATCACCACGCAGGTGCGAAATTGTAAAAGGTGTAGTCACCCAACCATTCTTGAGATTATAGATGTCGGCGGCACGGTCATTAGCAGCATCACGGAGTGCGATGCATCCCTGGCGGATGACAGTAACATTCTCACACCTACTTGATTATCCCGACGCTCCGACTCCATTTATAGCGAGACACGTTCAAATACCCTCGATCAAATTGCTCAGCTAACACTTTGTTCCTTAAACGCATCAAACGCTACCTTCCTGGTTTACTGCCAATCTGCATTCTTTACCTGTACCACCGAAGGTACATACAGGTCATGTATTCACTCCTGTTTGTTATGACGACATTTGAAAATTATCAAATGTCGGTCTGTCTCGTTTGTTTGTGAGTACGATAACTCGAACGCTTTCAGCTATCTTCATCAAACTCTATCAGACGATTCCGAAGGCCAAAAGTGAGGCAGACGTTTCTTGACGATATTGGTCAAAGGTCAAAGGTCAAGGTTCTCTGTTTGTTTGTCCGGCGTTATCCCAGCCATACTTTGAGCGAGGAAGCTCAAATTTGGGCACTATAGTAAACAAGTGCTTTGGCAAAAATACTATTTTCTTATTTTTTGATTAAATTGATAAATTACTTGATTATTATCAATTTATTAAGTACTTATTTATTTTCTTTCTCCACTGGGCATTTTGTCAGGCACCTTTTGATCGAAGAAGCTGATATTTGGACATGACAATGACCAAGTGATTTGGCTGTAAAGGCTATTTTTGATTTATTGATTAATGAATTAATCGATTAATTAATTAATCATCCGTTTAATCAATACATTTGCAAAAAGTTACAGATTCAGATGAAACAATGGTGGTTTCGGCATTCTATTCAGATTTTATGATTAGTATTTATTTATTTTTATTACACAATTAATCAATTAATCAATCAGTTATTGATTCTCTCTATTTTTGTTATACCTGTCAGGCTAACCGCCTGACGCCTTAATTCTTGTTACTTGCCGGAATAGATTCCAGCAAGTATTTTGGTTGGTTGGTTTGTCTGTCTGTTTGTGCGCAGTACTACGTCTACATCGTTGCACATAGCATCGCCATACTTTACACACATATTTGCCTTGCCCTGGAATAGATTGTGCCAAATTTTTAACTCACTAGGCCCAAGGTGAAGCTCAAGGTAACCCAAAACGTGAAATCAGGGGGGTCGAGTTTTCATTTAAAATATATTTCAAACCACTATAACTCTAAAAGTACAAGAGATATGCATACACTTACTGTTACTGACATTAGGAAGTCACATACGACATTTCATTTGGCACCATGACCTTTGACCTTGGGTGACCTTGAAAGGTCAAACTCAAGGTCAAAAAGTTTTTTTTTACTAATAACTGTCAAACATTATCCGATTCCCTTCGAACCAACACCAAAATGTTCATTATTCAATTCCCGAAAAATAACATGTGGCATAAAATTGTCAAAAATGCTTAGTTTTATTATTTTTTGGGGTCAAAGGTCAGGGGGCCAAGTTTTCATTGAAAATATATTTCAAACCACTCTAACCCTAGTGGTTGACCTGAAGCCTGGTGTTGGCTTAGCGGTTAGAGTGCCGGCTTGGGATCCTGGGTTCGAATCCCGGTCGATCGCTGAATTAACACCAGGGGGGTTGACTCAGCCTGTCATCCTTCCGATGTCGGCAAATTGAGTACCAGCTTGCTGGGATGAATGATCCCGGTGTGTACCCCGGTTTAGAATAGGTACACCATATCCCTGCGCATCGTAAGAGGCGACTAAGGGTTGGCACCAGGAAGGGCATCCGGCCATAAAACATTGCCTCAAACTGGGAACCATGATTGTCATGGGGCCCGCAAGGCTAACCCCTGCTCCAGCGGGGAAAATGGCCTTAAAACGATCATTCATTCATTCATTTTCATTATAATCCTGAAAAGACAAGAGATATGCATACACTTACTGAGTTACCTTCCATTGCTTAGCGTATATAAATGTATAGATTTTCCCGCCATTTTGATCCAAAATGGCCGATAAAAAAGTACATTCCGGCAAGTCCTCGGTCTCTGCCCGATTTTTCATTTGTTTGTTTGTTTGTTTGTTTGTCTGTTAGCAGGATATCTCAATAGGTTGTGGACGGATTCGGACGAAACTTTGTGGATAAGTTGTGTGTGTGAGACAAGGATAAATTGTTTCAATCTTGGTGAAGATCCAGATACAAGACTTTTTAAACTGATACTTCACCAATGAGAGATAGGGCCAAAAACAATATACGGCATGATATGTCAAAACGTTTTCGATGTATTATGACAAAACTAGGCCGATGAGTTGGTTAGGTGACAAGAACAAGCCGAATAGATTTTGGTTCAAGTCTGAATCCAGATCCGACCTATCAGTGGGATACAAAAGGTAAACTGTTCAGCCTGGTGGAGGTATGCTCTCTACCGAGTGTCGTTCGAGTTTCTTTTATGGTGCAGGTCTCAAATTATGAAAACCCTAGAACGGCACATCATTATATTATACAAACTTATCCCAAACTTGATTCAAATCCCTTCACCTGTTCTGAAGTATCACATTTTTACCTGACATGACCTCTCACCTTTGAAGCAGAAATCTAATAGGTTCATACTTGCATCATAATATATACCAATACCAAGATTGGTCAAAATCCCACCACTGGTTCACAAGTTAGCTCAGTTGTAGAATTTTTACCTAAAGAAACCTCTGACCTTTGACTACATAATCGAATCTGTTTATCTTTACCTCATTATGCCTACTTCTTCAAAGTTTGACTTAGATCTCTTCAGCCATTCTCAAGTTATCGCGGTCACATAAAACTATCACGGACGGACGGACGGACGGACAACCCAAAACCATAATGTCTTGCGGCAACTTCGTCGGTGGAGGCATAAACAAAACCTACAGATTTCAGGCACTTGCTAACTACCTGGCTTTTTAAAGTGGCCATGATACTCTGCCTTTGTTCCTTGCAATTAATAATAATAAATAATAATAATAAAATAGCTTTTTCTACCTACTCCAGCTCTATCACTCACCAAGCAAGTTGCTGTTGTCAGGATCAGATAAAATATGCATCTGTAGGGAACTTAGCAAACATGATCTGCCTGGATCGTGCATTCTATTCCTCACCATCTGATGCTCTCCTTTCTCTTTGGATCAATTCTTACCTGTCGGTCAAGATGTGCTCCAGTAAATCATCAGTAACGCAAAGAAAACACCTTCGATCCTGACCTTACTGGATCCAATCCAGTCGCCTTTAGTTCCCTTACTTTGACTTTTCAATCTAATGGTTAAAAAAACCCAAATCCATTCCCCCATAGCATCATCTACAGTTCTATCTTCATTTAAACAAACCATTACATTTCTCATCTTAAAAAAGAAATCTTTACTGGACACAAAGGATCTTCAAAATTATTAACACTTCATTTCCAAGATTGTATAATCTACTACTACTATTATTATACAACAAACGAATTGTACCTGATGTGCTATGTACCTCACATTCATCAGGATGTACCTGATGTGCTACCTACTACAACTCTGAATTCCTCTCTCTGTAAACTTCAAGTGTGGATGTCCATGAACTTTCTCAAACTCCAAACCACTCACACTGTCATACGGCGTCATACGGCCTCTTCATCCATTCTTAAAGAAGTTCAACCCCAGATCGTGAAACGTGGGGATCATCACCTCATTCAAACCTTGGTGATCACAATGGATCCAAATCTTTTCGAAATTCTGCACATTGCTCAAAATCTGGGGTTGAACCACTCAGGATGGATGAAGGGATAATATCCTGATAGAGATATTTTTTAGATAGTATGTAATAGATGAATCAAGAAATTCAATGTCCCTAACTTTTGTCAGAAGAAGAATCACAAATTTTAATCCCTGAGGAGGACAACACTTTTGTTTACAAGGGAATACACAGCAAGGAACAATAACCTTTATCAACCAAGAAGAGCATATTACAATTCACGAGAGCACATTGCAAGATTCACAGAAAGTCCCAAGTGAAAATCCTGGTACAGTAGAGATGTACATCAAAGGAAACATCACAAGGACACAGTAGCATGCACAGTATACAGTCAACATACAGTGTAAACATACAGAATCGACCAGCCAAGTAAAACATCCTAAGTACGACATTTACAACATTACAAACCCAGTGATAATCCTAAGTACAACAAACCAACATATTACAAACCCAGTGATAATCCTAAATATTTGGACATCAGTCCTGATCTTTATACAAGTTGAGAATGGGAGGAGCAAGTCGAGGGGGAGGAGCGAAGAGAGGGGAGGAGAGCAGTAGGATTGGTTAGGCAAAGTGTAGGTGGGAGGGAGCAAGGATCGAGGGATACAATGTGATTGGTCGAGTGAAATATTGAGCAGAGGGATATCCGGCTGTTTGAGGAATGCATATTAAAATCTCCTTAATGAGGAAGATATGTTCTTCGAGACTCTTCGACGCCAAGGTTCTCTCAATCACATGTAAAGTCATTCACTTCATGTGAATGTAACTACAAAAACTTTATATATATTTACTAATTCGAACTTTTAAATATCAAACTTAGAAATACCTGAGTTTTGCAAGCACATCAAATTCCAAATCTGCATGTTATCTGTAATTCATTCATCTTTAACATTATTGTTTTCACAGGACCTGAGTATTCTGCCAGTTGATGCAAGGGTTATCATACCATATTGCAAATTGACACAACAGTAACATGAGACTTAATAAGTCATGTTAAAACTTCAAAACAGGCATGCAATTAAATAAGAAAGTCCTTATTTAATCAGTAGGTCAATCAGTAGCTATGACAACCACATCCTTTGTCAACCTGCAAACTCATCTTGTCCCTCATGTCAAAAATCACATATATATATACATACATACAGAACCTATGGATATTGTGTAGTGTAAGAGGTATATACCTATATACCATTACAAAAGATTTTTACTGAGAAAATATTGGATCAGAGAGCCGGAGATAGCTAGCCTCCCAGACTGTATGCACGTGGCGGATATTTGGAATAAGCTTATAGGATTTTTACACTTTAGACGAACTTTTATCAAACCCTAATAAGCTATAAGGTTTATTTGATTCAGTGTTTAATTATTGTTCTTTTGAAAGATTTACTGAGAACGTTGACAATTCCATCAAACTATTTATTAGATTAACTTGTAAGTGGAAGTAGAGAAAAGTGCACTGGGCCCATCCTCCATTGGCCAGCACAGAGTAACTCATCCACTTCTATTTTATCAGGGAACTCTTTGTCTAACTCAAACTTCAAACTCAAACTCAAACTTCAAACTGCCAAAATCAAGACTCTCTGCTCACCTTCACTCCTTCATTCCTCTTTTCTCCCGCCTCTGGAACAAACTCCCTCACTCTCTTCAATCCCACTCCACCCTCCAGGTCTTTAAAACAGCTATTCACCACCATCTCTTATCTTCCCCCATCCAAAACCTTGATCTTTTCTACCCCCGCTAATTTCACCCCAATTCCACTTTTTTGAAATACCAACTTCTGTCCTGGAAGTTCTTGGTGCCCTTGTGTTTTATACTTCTCCCTCCCCCCCCCCCCCCCTTCCCACGCCTCCTCCCCCGAAGCCCTCTCCCTTCCGCACATCTCCCTGCTCTCAAATGTTGTGTTTGTGTGCTTCCCCTTCTCTCCCCATCTTGGTTTCCGCTCCCTCTTTTTATATATTTTGTTTGTCTGGTTGATTTGTTTGTGAAGTAAATGTTAGCTCTTTCACGAGCCTCGATTCAGTATACAAAAAAAAAAAAAAAAAAAAACTGAAAATAATTACCATGTGTTTTGCATTTACTTATCAAAACAATGTTAGCTTCGACCTCGTACTGAGTCGATTATTCACAGTCGCAATGAAAGCTTGTTTACCAAGCGCATTGACAAGCAAGCCTCGATAAACCAGTTAAGTGAAAGCAAATTACTTCAGACAGCCTGGTTAGACAATGTGTTACCAGCTGCTAGTTTGTATTATTTACCAAGAAAAACGAGATATCCTGAATCATTATTTGACATTTGTACAGAATTATTTATCATTTTGGGAAGACCCGATCCAACACTATATTTCAAAAACACCCTATCTGTAATCATATTACCCTCAGTCATAAAAATGATTTTACAATGACAATATGTGGTCTACCATTGCCTCTACTAGGGAATTTACTTTTCTCGAGCAAATGAATTTGTTCAGAGTGTCGGAGATAATTCGCCTACTGAAGGAAATCTCAACTTCTGCATGGAAATCACAAAAACACTTGCACACAAGGTGAGCAGGTTGTAGCTCATATAAATTACTGGCTTCATAAATTTTACACTTCCACAATACCATATGGAAGTTTGAGAAGAGTTTGGAAAAGTTCATGGACACATTACAGACAGTACAGGTCGCTGGTCTCTCTGTCTTCTACCA
This sequence comes from Myxine glutinosa, assembly GCF_964187855.1. Taxonomy (NCBI): domain Eukaryota; kingdom Metazoa; phylum Chordata; class Myxini; order Myxiniformes; family Myxinidae; genus Myxine; species Myxine glutinosa. Next base: position 202,038,755 of record NC_136261.1, on the reverse strand, counting down.
CATCCTTTCTGGTCTGGCACCCTCTGCTTTCTCCGTGCTCTGTCCTTCTCTCCCCCAGGTTTCTGCACTGGGGTTCACACGGTCCACATGAACTCCCTTCTGGTGAAACTCCCAAAATCCAGAATCACTGCTCACCTGATCTTTCATTCCTCATTTCCCCCACCTGTAGATTCTATTTTCACGGTTCTCTTCAATCTCACTCTTCCAGGTCTTCAAGACAGCTGTTCACCACCATCTCACATCGTCCCCCATCGAAAGCCATTATCTTTTCCACCCCCATTTACACCCCCCAATCCCACCTCTTCCCAAATTTCAAGTTTTTCCTTCCTGAGAGTTTCCTTCTGTGTCCATCTTGTCCACCCCTTGCCTCCCCTGTTGAAGACTAGTGTCCATCTGTGTCGGCGGACAGGTAGAAGAAAGGTAAGAAATCAAGAGGACATTGACCGAGGTTTGCTAATCGCGATGGGAAGGAAGACGCTGACGTTTTGACCATTGACCCTTCATCAGAGCAATAGGGTCACAAAGGGTAATAAGGGTTTTGAAGCTAACCCTCTTCATCTGACAACGGGTTAACCCCCAGAACATCAGATTCTCCTTGCTTCCAATGGTCCAACTCCTTCAAATTCCGTTTTCTTTCCTGGAGGTTCCTGAGCCTCGAGACTTAGTATACAAAAAAACGAAAAGGTGCTTAGCACACCTCAATCATTACCCCTGCAAGTGGAGTTTTGCAATGACATTTTTACCTCGGCCACCAAAGGTGGATGGAGGTTATGTTTTCACCCCTGTCTGTCTGTTTGTTTGTTCGTTTGTGAACAAAATATCTCAAAACGTTGTGGACGGATTCGGACGAAACTTGTTGGACAGGTGGTATGTGTGACAAGGAAGAATCGATTCAATTTTGGTGACGATCCGGATTGGGATCCGGCTAGTAGAAGTTTTTAAGTGATTCTTCACCATTGGGAGATAGGGCCAAAAACGATACATAGCGGGATATCTCAAAAAAGTTATGGACGGATTTGGACGAAACCTGTTGGACAGGTTGTGTGTGTGACAAGGAAGAATCGATTCGCTTTTGGTGAAGGTCTGAATATGGATTCGGATATGAGAATTATTTAATTTTTTAAGTAATTCTTCGCCATTGGGAGATCGGGCCAAAACGATACATAGCAGGATATCTCAAAAAGTTATGGATGGATTTGGACGAAACTTGGTGGACTGTTTGGGTGTCTGACAAGGAAGAATCGATTCGATTTTGGTGAAGATCCGGATCCGGATCCAGCTAGTAGAATTTTTAAAGTGATTCTTCACCATAGAGTGACATGGCCAACCAGGTGGAGGTATGCTCTCTACTGAGTGCCGTTCTAGTTTGTATATAGGACCGAGGCTCGTGGAACAGCTGGAGCAAAATGGAAGGAAACAAAATAGAAAGGGGGGGGAAACACCAACAGCAGAGTAGAAGTGAGATCATGGGGAGGGGGGAGATGGACACACAGTGGATGGAATAGAAAAGGACCAAACTAGTCAACAACTAACAAACTAAAAGGGGTGATGGAGAGGGGGGGGGGGGGGGGTCACATAACCAGGAAAAAGGGAGTGCTGGAGAATGGGGTCATTTGGGGTCGAGTAAATCACAAGTATGAATAGGGGATGGCCTGAGGTAGTATTAAACAGCTGTGAGTGAGCTTGGATTTTGGAAGTTTAACAAGAAGAGGGTTACAGGCAGAGCAGCAGAAACATGGGAGGACAGAGCCAAGAGAGGGCAAAGGGTGCAATACCAAAAAGGAGGTGGCAGAAACCAGGGGGCCACCAACCTGTCTGTGATGTGAATGTAACAGGCCGGGACACTCAGCTTCGTCGTGGGAGATGCCAATGATTTTGAGGGGCTTGCTTTCCAGGGATCGAGAAGGGCAAGGTGTGAGGCAGGGGTACTAGCCCAAAGAGGAGAGCAGTAATCCATCAAGCTGCAAATGAAGGCTTTGCAGGTTGTTAAATGTTCAGACTGGCAAGGAAAGACCTTGCACGATGAGGGATGCCCAGTTGGTGGCTGTCTTTGGGGGCCATCTTGGAAATATGGTCTTCCCAAGAAAGATCACGGTCTGCTGGTATGATGTTGAGGTTTAAAACGCTGAGTGACTTAAGGAGTTAGGGTTAGGAGTTAAGGGAAAGAGCTAGGGCTAGGAGTTAGGGATCTTTGTTCCTTTCACATTTCACATACTTTTTCACATTTCTCTTTATTCATTCTAACTCTTGCTTGTTCTTTCTTTCTTTCTTTCTTCATCTATCTGTCCAAGGAGAAGTGAATTCTTGCAGAGATTTTTCTGAAAGGTTCACTTGGCTGCACCTGGATTCGGTTTGAGGGTTGTGGAGTAACGGCTGAAACCCGAATCCTATCCAGGTTCCTCCTGACAACTCCATCTTTCCTCTTTGCTCATTGGGGTTCCTTCTGATGACTATCGTTGCTCTTTGCTTATTCGGGTTCCTCCTGATGACTCCATCTTTCCTCTTTGCTTATTCGGGTTCCTCCTGACGACTCCATCTTTGCTCTTTGCTTATTCGGGTTCCTTCTGATGACTCCATCTTTCCTCTTTGCTTATTCGGGTTCCTCCTGACGACTCCATCTTTGCTCTTTGCTTATTCGGGTTCCTTCTGATGACTCCATCTTTGCTCTTTGCTTATTCGGGTTCCTCCTGACGACTCCATCTTTCCTCTTTATTTATTCGGGTTCCTTCTGATGACTCCATCTTTGCTCTTTGCTTATTCGGGTTCCTCCTGATGACTCCATCTTTGCTCTTTGCTTATTCGGGTTCCTCCTGACGACTCCATCTTTGCTCTTTGCTTATTCGGGTTCCTCCTGATGACTCCATCTTTGCTCTTTGCTTATTCGGGTTCCTCCTGATGACTCCATCTTTCCTCTTTATTTATTCGGGTTCCTTCTGATGACTCCATCTTTGCTCTTTCCTTATTCGGGTTCCTCCTGCTGACTCCATCTTTGCTCTTTGCTTATTCGGGTTCCTTCTGATGACTCAATCTTTACTTTTTGCTTATTCGGGTTCCTTCTGATGACTGAATCTTTGCTCTTTGCTTATTCGGGTTCCTTCTGATGACTCCAATTCAGTATTTGGTTTTCCGTTTCAGTAACCTCTTCACGTGGCTTGTTTTGGAAGTAGTTGAGGTGAGGGTTGCCCGACGGTCCTTTCGGAGATATAGGGTGTGTTTGTGGGATTTGTCGGGGTTGAAAGGCATATTGCAAGTGTTGGACCAGCTCCTGATTATATCAAGGTCTGCAGAGAGGGAAGAGGCTGCCGCCTGCTGTTTGCAAGATCAGAAGTGATATGGCAGAGGGTGTGTGTAATCTTCAGCAAAGAGATAGGCAGGATTTTCCAGGGAATCAGAAAGATCATTGATGAAAAATGGGTTTCATGGCTAGATTTGAAGTCAATTGTATGGGGGAAGAGTAAAGGGGGTGCACAGAGGAATGTGTTCATTAAATTGAGGAGACAAACCATGGACGGTAATGGAAAGCCTGTCCAACTCAAGTCCACCGGAATAGCACTTTAATTTTTCATCTCAGTTTCCATCAATGGATATAAAACCATGAAACTGTAAACCAGCTTACTACGGTCCACTACAGTATAAAAACTGATGGTGAGAGGTATTTGATGTATTCGTCCCCGCTTGCCAAGTGCAGGTTGGTGAGCGTGTGCAGCCTGGAATCAAATCCATATCGATCCTTCGATAAAGAAACAAGTCTTCAACCACTCGACGAACATTGAGCACAACATCAACGTGACATATTAACTATATTACCTGCTTCAATTCCTCCTTCACCTTATCTACCCAATCACCAGCTCACTTCATATCTCCTTGTGTGAGTCCTCATTTCCTTGAGCAACAAGGAACATTATAGATAGCCAGGAAATACCATCTCAGCAAGGCCTTACTTAATATGAGCACCGAGACATTATTATACTCACACATCAACCCAATCGAGTTCATCTGCTTCTGCTCGCCAAGCTTCCTGGCAACTGCCAGCTCGTACATGGAACCAGCCGGCGAATCCTCCCTTCCAGTTTCCCTGATGAGAATACAGAAGGCGGATAAAGACTGGCACAACGCACAAATGATGCCTCATTTGAGGATTCTGTTGCAAGTATGGGATCAAAATCAGCACGACTTGTCAACGTGCTTCTGGGACACTCACCTCGCCATAATGACAGAGAGACGGGGATAGATGAAGTTTAGGAGAGGTGGAAGGAAAGTGTGCGTCTCGGACTCTGGGATGTCAATAGATTGCTTTGAAGTGTTGTACGGTTGACAGAAGTATAACGAGGTGATGGAGAGATGGTTTAATAAGGTGATGGGGTCGATTCTCACCATTCCATCCTGTTCATTCATCATCATCATCAGGTGAAGTATGAGATTGGTTCGTCCTTTGCATCGCAAAGCAACCACGCTGGATTTACAGAAGTCAAAGCAGCGTGGATTTTGCTTCAATTATGTTATCAACTTAAATGAAGCAGAAAATGAGTTGGCTTTTTATAATTTCCTTATTTCATAAAGAATTATGTTGTTTTGCCTTTCTGTTGTATCTGCCTTAATCTTCCACAAATGTATTTTCCATCAGGAGAGTGGGGGAAAGGGGGAAGGAGGAGGACGGATCTCTCTATCATGTGTGGTGTTTATAGTTTCATTTAATCAACATCTCATAATCACCACTCGTGAACTGTTGTGGTTAATTCCCTCTGTCATTCACTTTCATCCCCATCCTTGCTCTTTTCTCCACCATCACTCACCCATCCCTGTACTCCTCCATCCACTCACACATACCACTCATCCCCATTCTCCCACTTACATTTCCTGGTCAACCTTATACTGTGCGGCTTTCACCATGCCAAGTAAGAGTAACTAGCACGGACCTGAAAACCCCTCCTAACCTGAAAGCATCAATCCCACCCCTCATTTCAAGCCTTGAAACCCTCTCCCCACCCCACTTCCTCTGCCTAATCACCCTCACACCAAAGCCTAAACCTCCCCCTCCCAACTCTGTTCCATCTTTGCTCTCCACCCCCTCCCCACCCCCCAACCAATGCCAAGTCCTCACCCTCCCAACACCAAGTCATCAATCCCCTCCCCACTTTTAGCTTTCAAACCTCCTCCCCACCCCTCCCCCAAAACACAACCCCTCCTTCCTCCCCCGCCCCCCCCCCCACCAAAAGTCCTCAACTCCCACACCCAACTCTGTTCCACCTTTGCTCTCTCTCCCTCTTCCCCCACCCCAAGTCCTCAGCCTCCCCCTCCCAAACCAAGGGCATAATCCCCTCCCAACCTGAAGGCATCAATCCCACCCCTCATTTCAAGCCTTCAAACCCCATCCCCACTTCAGGCCTTCAAACACTCTTCCCAACCCCCCCTCCCCCCCTAACATACTCCCCCCCCCCAAAGCCTCAACCTCCTCCTCCCAACTCTGTTCCATCTTTGCTCTCCCACCCACCCCAATCCAAACTCTGTCCTCCCCTCCTCCCACTTATAAAAGTAATCCCGCATTCCCACATCGACCGTTACATATTATTGTCATTTGGTCATTACCTCATCAAAACAGCTCCGGCATGCCATGGTCCAACATGGTCCCCTGTCAAACTCACAATCCCGCTAGATATGCGGAAACCTCCTGGAATTGCAACTCTCAGGTGACCATGAGCAGCCGAATTGGGCCAATAAATGACGCAAAACCAATGGTCTTCTTCCTGATGCATATATCAGGAAGTAAATAAAGTTAAAAGTAAATAATGAAGAATTTTTTTTTCACAATCTTGCGAGATTCCCGAACGCCCTCAGACAAAAAGACCTTTATATTGACGAGGGTTTCATGAAATCCTGGTCGTTTTATTTTTCATGAAAGCTCTGCTCACCAAACTCTCCAATGGTATCCATGGAAATCTCCACGCATGGCTTGTGGACTTCCTCTCTAGTCGTTGTCAACATATGGCCCTGAATGGATTTCTCTCATCTCCCCTTCCTGTTCAGGCTGGAGTTCCCCAAGGCAGTGTTCTGGGCCCTGTGCTTTTTCTGGTCTTCATCAATGATCTCTCTGACTCTCTTGAAAATCCTCTCTATCTCTTTGCTGATGACGACATTCTCTGCCGCTCCATTCCTCATCCCTCAGATCGGCAGTCTGCAGCCTCCTCACTCTCTGCAGACCTGGACAAAATCACAGACTGGTCAAACAAGTGGAACATGTCTTTCAATCCTGACAAATCTCACACTCTCACTATGTCTCTTCGAAAAGACCAACTGGAAAACCCTCCCATCTACTTTCTCAACAATCCTCTCCAAGAAGTTCTGTCGCTCAAGCTTTTGGGTCTCACTATCTGCCATGATATTTCCTGGGAAAACCACTTTTCCAAGCTGGCCTCCAAATCCAGTCGCCGACTGGGCATCCTCCGTCGTGCAAAGTCCTTCCTTGGCACACCTGAGCTCCTCACCACATACAAGGCTTTCATCCGCAGCGCAATGGAATACTGGTCTCCCCTCTGGGCTGGTTTCTCCTGCCTCACACCGAGCTCATCTTCACGTTGTTGAAACCAAAGCTTTCAAAATCATTGGAATCTGATTAACCATGATGAAGCTAACTCTGAGGGCCTTTCACTCACTCACCACAGGCAGGTTGGTGGTCTTTCTGTCTTCTACCGACTCCTCTCCGGCCTAGCTGCCCCAGCTCTGTCCGCCAAATATTCCTACAGGACGCACAAGATCTGCCAGCAACCCTCTTATGGTGAAACCGCCAAAATCAAGACTCTTCTCACCTTCACTCTTCATTCCTCTTTTCTCCCACCTCTGGAACAAACTCCCTCACTCTCTTCAATCCTACTCCTCCCTCCAGGTCTTTAAAACAGCTGTTCACCGCCATCTCCTATCTTCCCCCATCCAAAACCTTGATCTTTTATACCCCCATTAATTCACCCCAGATCCACTTTTTTGAAATACCGACTTCTTTCCTTGAAGACCGAGCTGTGTCCATGTGCTTTATATCTCTATCAACCACCCTCCCCCCCATTCCCATACCTTGTGCCCCCCAAGCCCTCTCCCTCCCACAGATCTCCCGATGTCCCTGTTCTCTACTGTTGTGATAGTGTGCTTCCCTCTCTCTCCCCATCTTGATTCCCGCTCCCTTGATCATATGTTTTTGTGTCAGTTTGTTTTGATATGATTATTGTTAACTCTTACACGAGCCTCGATCTTGTACACAAAAAAAAAAAGAAGAAGTTATTTGGGTGGTGAACTGTATAGACAAGAGACCGCTGCCTCGACCACTGAGGCCGATACGTACTGTAATCGTCACAAGACCCGTGATGCCTATCGGCTCCAACTTTTCAATATTTGATGATCCTTTTAACAGTAGCTTTGGTAGTTTTCAATGAAATGAAACTTATCGGGAGGGCATGATGATTGTGAATATGACAGCCGAAGTGGCCTCACGCACCATCAAAATGGTGGCCGTATGATTTTTCATCATGTTATAATTGTGGGTGGAGTCAAACATGATGTCAAACCAATGGGTGGAATGGAGTTACACACAGACGGATGGATACGAAGCATATTATTACATAGACTATCATAAAGGCCCATCAACATAACGGGCGGCCCTTCTGTATTTTCACACTATTCAGCCTTAAAAATTTTGGCTTAAATCGAAAGTACCGTAAAACAAAAACCTTAATTTATTTACATTCCAACACAAGACTTTCCCTGGGGAGGATTATCAGTGAGGGAAGAACCATGTCAACGAAATACAGTCACACACACATTATCTCACCAGACGCCATCTTCAAAACAACAACTACAACTCCAATAACATAAACGGGTCAATTTCTCATCACTTTATTTGGATTACATACATGAAGGAAAACCCTTATGTAATTTTACACTATTCATCCTTGAAAACTCGGGCTAAAACCAAAATTACATCGGAAAACTTTCATTTATTACGCAAATTGCTCATCCCTATATTTGGGTGGTGTATAGATCACAGACCGCTGCCACGAACGGTCCCAAAAATAATGAAAATAAGCATAGATGGAGTACATACATGAAGCAAAAAAAAAAGCCTATAGATTATGCGCATATACTGTATAATACATCATGCGTATTGTCGTGTAACTACCCTGTGTGGTGAACACCGCAGCGTGACACGGAGGACCAAATGAGCTTCACACTCCGAGGCGTTCAATTCAATGGCGGGCCTTCATTATACGCGCGGGGAGAAATTGGGGGGGGAAAAGCCAGGAGCGCTTACCTGCACGGGTCCACCCGGCCGTCTTCAAGCCTGCAATAATTAATGCTAGCAAGCGCGGCTTCAAAATATACAAAAATACCGGTTTTATTAAAAGAAATGCCGGTAACAAAAGAATGCACGATAAACTAAAATCCTAAATTGGGACGTCCTCACACACATACCCAAATATAGACGAAAGGGAAAAAGAATGATAGCAAAAAAAAAAAAAGAGTGGTTGGCACTTATCTGCGAGTGGCTTCCAAATCTTGTCAGGAATTGTCTCAGGCCCGCATCCCTGCGCGGGAAACCACAGACTCGTTGGCGCAAATGAGGCATCATGCACCCTCGTTCCCTCGATGTCCGCTTGTCCTCAAGATTGTCCAACCTGCGCAGGAGCGCTACGAACTCCGACCGCCCCGTGTTGCCAAGAGAGGAATGAATCCACGATCGTCCATGCATGTTCACCACCAAAAGCCATGATCGTCGACCGAATCCAAGAACAAACAGCCAGACCAGGAACGAGCGCAAGCGAATGAATCAGTCAAGACTCTCCTCAATACACCAAAAACGAATACAAATTCATGATCCAAGCCATGAACCATGAACAGGAACAGCACAGAGCAGACCAGCAGAGAGCACGTGTTCGCTATGAATGCCAGCCCGGAGAGAGAAAATGTCAGGGCAAAATGAACACAGTCTTATAATGCAGGCTCTGACGTCATCCCCATGCCATCCTTGCCTGATCCAACCAGTGTGTGCCACCTCTTAGTCGTCCATCTCCGCTCAACGAAGCTAACCAATCTCGTGCTCTGCGGGACCTGGCCTCTCGGTCCTGCCGCTTGTATTCTCACATATGTCAATGTTATCAGCGGTAGTGCTTGATGCCCGGTTGCCGGTTAGTTTTTATATTTAGTGCCATTAAATGCGCGATTCTGGCTCTATGTGTGGGTGCTGTGTCAAAAGGAACAGAGGAATAGATTACAGAGGCAACTAAACACAGGGGATTAATTTATCCATAATCCCTCCCGAATTAACAAGCCCCACCCCTCTGATGGGAACAAAGATACAAGTTTACCCGACATCCGGTCTACACAAATTCCCTACTTATGGTACATCGAGGTTTCTTCTTCTTCACGACAGTTGGGGCACACTAATATATGTAATCTACCTGGATTAAGGTATCCCTACCCCCCACAAACATAACAGTATGTAGCTCAGATAATTCCAATTGCACTTGGCCATGGGCTGACACCCGAGGCCTGTGACCTGATGCCTCTGCAGCTTAACAAAATGGCGGCCATATTATTTTTCTTTCAAGTTACAATTGTGGGTGGAGTCAAGCCAGCTTTCCAACCAATGGGGTGATGGCAGTCTGTCCACACATATGTACATGGTACAAAAGTGAACTGGCTTTTATACATATATCTATATGATAATACTCTTGTTCGTCCATGTGCGTGTATGCTTGTCTGGAACATTCCGTTCCACCCATTGGTTGGACAGAGCCTGACTCAACCCACAATTTCTGCTTGGGGTAAACTAAAAAAAAAAAAGGAGAAAAAAAAGATATATATATTGTTACGGATTCGGCACTTATTATTGTTGTTATTATTATTATTATTGTTGGTTCTAAGTATTATGGTTATTGTTGTTTAAGGGAAATGGTTATTGTGGTTGCAAGGTTAAAAGCGCTCATGGAAAAGAGACAGGAAGCCGGAAGACGACGATAGAGAAGAGGAAGAAGGCGTGAGGAGACAGGGAAAGGACGTGTCTTGAAGCTCCGTACCGAGCGTGGTCGAGCGATGGTCGCGAGTGAACTTTGAGTCAGTGAAAGGAATTTCGTACGATTGGTGTTATCGCGGGAGTATTGAAAAACCTGCGTATTCAGGTATAGGCGTTGAGGTTCCGGAGAATCCTCGCCTAGAGGCTACGGCTCGAGTAAGAGCCGTCCGCCATTTTGACCCTCGCGCGTCGTTCACTGAACAAGGTTTTTGCCGCGTCAGCTGGCCTCACCCTCCGGTGGTCTGTCGGGGATGGGTGTGCACTAAAGCGGCGTGTGAAGATTACACTGCGGTTCGCGGATTGAACGGTGAATGTACACGTCTGGATCGTGTCTTTGGGATTTCTCTTTCCACCGCCAGTGTGCTGTTGGTTTGGACCACGTGACGGTCCACGCTTTGCCTACACCTCCTTACTCGCCTTATCGCCTCTTCGCCGGGATCCCCTCTGAGTTATAGAGACATTGAGGAGTGTTCTGTTCCGTTCACTGGGAGCGCAGTAAGTTTGAGTTAGGTTACTTGAGAAGATGGTACCATCTTAAGATATTGATTGTATGGTTGATTGCTACCATTGTTGTATTGTTCTTCCTGTGTGCTTTTTAATATATTATTTGTTTGTTGATAACCATTGGTGTGGTTTCATTATTGAGTTTGACACGGAATAACATATTTTTTTCTGCCGTGGCTCCTCTCGGGGTTCGGAGGTATACCGAGACCAGGAGGTCGGGGAGGAACACGTAACAATATATATATATATATATATACGGTTGCCATGTTGGCGATTCCTGCTCTGCGAAGGGTGAGGACTTGGGGTTGGGAGGTGGAGTTTGAGGACTTGGGGTTTGTGGGAGGAAGGGGGGTGGGGGGGGTGGTGGGTGGGAGAGTTGAGGACTTTAAATCACATTTTACATCACGTGGAATTTCCATTGGGTCCCTGCTAGTTAGATATATTATATCGGTCATTCTAGAACCATCGAGTTCAAAACAGCTCTCGCGCATCCCATCTGTTATTTCCGTTTCATTCAACCCTCCGTTATTACATTCACTCTTTTCACTATCTCTAAATACATCCCTGATTCTCACCTTGTACCACTCACTGTTTAGAACTCAACCATTGCGGATGATCATCTTTAATAATGAACCCTACTAATATCATTCAATTAAAGCCACACTACAAGGACCTTTGGTATTTTCTCCTTACCCCACACATACTAGCCAGCTTTGTCCTTCATTGCACCATTACTTGCGATGGGCCATCTTTTAATTAAACTAGTGGGCCCATTGGTCCAAATTTTCATTGGTCTTCATGGCCTTGTAGCCTACCTGCCTGCTGTACTGCTTGAGCATTAGCTTGCCTTTCACCAAACCCAAGTGTGCTTGGGCCAGGGTGGGGATTATATATTCATTATTATTATTTCCAAATGATACGACTATTATTATTGGGGTTAATATTCTTAGTATTAATTAATATACGCTTTGTTAAAATGTTATCATTGATTCTGTTATTTATTTCGTAATTAGAATGCTATGTCATGGAAGGATGTATTAAGGTGCTCTGTACACCTTAACATGGTGTGTGTTGAAAACATGGAAATTCTTCCAGATCCTGTGTAGTTAATTTACCTGATCAACTCAGGAGATCATGACATCATTTTGGTGTATCACACGATACATCAGAAAGCTCGAGCATAACCCCACAAAAAACATACACACACGTACACACGCACAAACATGCACGAACACACACACACACACACACACACACACACACACACACACACACACACACACACGGATTATTTGAGACCTGAGAGGGCGCCGCTCCACCTACTGAAACCCGCATATGGAGGTAACAACCAACGACACACACACACACACACACACACACACACACACACACACACACACACACACACACACACACACACACACACACACACACACACACACACACCTCATCAATTTATAGCAGATGCACAAAAATGGTGGAATTTGACTCCCTGTCCATACACCCCATGCTTCCTTTTACTCTTACTCCACTACCCTCCTTTCTTCTATCCTCTCCCTTTTCTCAATTTAACACCCCCACCTTGGTACATACATAAGCCAAGGACCCCATGTTACAACTTCTAAAATATGGGAACAACTGTTCACATTTCAACGTGATTCATGCAGTCCTTCACAAGTGAATGAAATGTTTGCCAACACGACAGCCAATGTATCTCATCAATACAGACATTAGATTCACAGAACAAAACAGTACTCAGATATATTTAAATAACAAACAGCAGAAACTTTAGCAATTAAAGCAATTTTAATGTGTTTGGCTCAAAAATTTCCAAAAAAATAATTAACTTGTAGCAACAAAGAAAAAAAATCTCACCAATCAATTCCTCAAGACGCAGGTTACAAGCCAATAAAACAGCACCACAGCATGGACATGAACCACAAACATTGTATCTGTACAGGTCTCCTAATCCTTTAAGCTTTCAAAGGTAAGGTTTTGAAAATAGTTTAGAAAAGTTGGTAATGTTTCTTCTGATGAGAGGTTAAAATAACAATTCCGTGTTGATGTACAAGAGATGAAACGAATTACAGTTGTGCGACTGTATTACAAATGTTGATCATGGATGGACTCAATTCTAGCATTTTGGAAATGTAAATGGATGAAGAAAACCCTTGAACTTTTAAGTTAACCTTGCACAGATAGTCGACGTGACTTGTGATATGGAGGTGTGATCCCTCAACAAGTCAATTGAAAAGAGAAGTACTTGTGGAATGGACACCAAATACTTCCTAGAAGCAATACTGCCCACATCCCTCCCACAAGTAGAAAAACCCCCCCCCAAAAAACCCTGAATAACTACTAAAAACACTAACTAGGGAGGGCTAACAGCTGCTAATTGCTATGACTTTCTAAGGCTTGTGCTGATTGAGGTGGCCTGCACTTGTGCAGCAGGAATTGCTCGCAACAGGATGGCCATATCAGTGTATACGAGCCAGCGTGGCACTCCGTCGGTCCGTGTTTTGAAACAGAGCTCTCACCAAGCCTTTGACCTGGACAGCAGAGAATTCATGGGCAAGGGGCCCCTTCCCATCAGCCCACCTGAAGGGATGGAAAATTAGAAATGTGACAATGTTAGCAAAAAAAAGAAACAGAGGGTGAGAATTAATAAGGGAGGCAAGTAGAGAGTGATAAGACAGCTTGAACAGTGATTTCTATTTTCTGTTATCGCCCAAAAAGTGACGTTCAATCCTCTAGAAACACCACCCAAAAGGAATGGGGTATCACAGTCACCTGGATTGGTCAAATATTTACAAGTTTTGCATTACATCTCTTTCGACCAGATTATAAACTGTCCAAAAACGAAAAACAGCATTTTTGCCAAAGCATGTGCTCAATATTGTGCCCAAATATCAGCTTCCGAGCTCAAAGGATGGCTGAGATATCGCCCAGACAAACAAGAAAGAAAACAAGTACAGACAGATGCATTCAAAGCACACCGCCCCCATGCGAAATAAATAAACAACATATCCTCCAGCGCGCGGCATTGCCGGGGCACCTATCGCACCTGGCGATGCTGCCATGCAGCATCTGGAGATGGTATTGGGAGAGAGGGATGTGCAATAATTGATCGATTGCATAATTAAAATAAATATATAATAATCGTGAAATAATTAATTTCTTAATCAATTGACTAATAGCATACCTAAACCACCAGTTTCATCTGAATCTATAACCATGTGAAAATTAATTAAATAATTAATTAATCGAAAAAAATTAATCTATTATTTGATTAATCAATAAATAATTAATCGATTAATTGATTAATCAAGAAATCAAAAATATCATTTACAGCCAAATCGCTTGATCACTGTCATGTCCGAATATCAGCTTCCTAGCTCAAAAGGTGCCTGAGATATTGACCAGATGAGAAAGAAAAGAAATAAGTAATAAATAAATCGATAATAATGAAGTAATTAATCAATTGATTGATTAATTTAAAAAATAACGTTTTGCCAAAGCACGTGCTCACTATTGTGGCCAAATTTCAGCTTCCTAGCTCGAAGGATGGCTGAGATATCGCCCGGAGAAACAAACAAACAAGAAAGAAAACAAACAAATGGAGTGAAAACTGAGTACGCCCTTTTATTGACAAGCAATAACGTCATGCAGCACCTGGAGATGAAATAGGAAAGGAGTGGTGTACAATAATAATAAACCACCAACAAAAGTAAACCAATAAATCAGCTATTTTATGCAAGCATGCCGTAGGGATGGAGGAAGAAAAATAAAATGAGTAAAATTGAAAAATAATGATACACACATGCAGATCAAATAAATGATAGTGATTAAAAAAATAATCAGATAGGCCAAGAGAAGGAAGAGTAGAGATCCATAGGATTTGATCGGGTCGGGATGAGAAGAATATTTCGGTTTTGTAACGTTTCCATGTCTACCAATGGGGTTAATCAGCAGGCATTTGTTAAAAAGCCTCAGCAAGGAAAGGGAACCTTTCCACATTTCTCATGAATCCATCACCAGACTGTCGTCTGAAAGGTTGGGAGATGGGGGAAGAGGGGCAATTGCGGGGGGCGAAGGGGGAGCTCTTTATGCCAAGGGAGTTACAAATGGATGAACCAGAGCCAGAGGCAATTTCCTTCACTTAGTCACATATACATTACGCTGCCATATCCCTTCTATCCGATGGGATTTGGTGAGCGACACCAAGAGCGGTTTTTCCACTTTCAATTGCAGAGTCAGTTACATCGCTCATCGGTAACGATGAAGTACCTCTTCCGACAACAATATATTTGCCATCCTTCATTTTAGAAGGCAAGTTTAATTATAAAGCTCAAAGTCTAACCCAGAACTTTTAATTGAAGTGCACACTCCAGATTGACACATGAAATGGATTAATCAAGCATGCCAAGTGGAGAATGAAGAAAAATCTTCATATGCACAAAAAAAACGAAAAAAAATTAAAACCGATTATTTTTTTTTTATTTAGATTTATCATGCAGAACACACCAAAAAGGGGACCATGAGGTCATGGGGTCCGCAAGGCTAACCCCCGCTCTAGCGGGGAAAAATGGCCTTAAAACGATCATTCATTCATTTATGCAGAACACGCCACACTTAAAGTGCCCTGGTTGATATCATGGCATCAGCAAAATTTTTAATGAACAAAAAAGCAGGAATCCACAAATTGGCAGGAGCTTGAAAAGCTGAACAACTATAGAAAGACAGACAAACTGTTGATACTTGAAGAATACCTTTCCAAAATCAGCTGCAATGATGCAAGTAGCAGCAGCAGCAACTCCTGAAAACGCATCCAGCTTGGCAAGAAATGCACAGAAAGCTCCTTTTCAGCTTCTGCTCCCCGAGTCCTGTGCACTCCCTCGTCGCTTTCCCCGAGGGGTGGCATGTGGCATAATATGGACTTTATGCGTTCAGCCAACTCTGTAAGTACGACATGCAGCCTTTCTGCCTCCTGCACTGAAATGTCCTGTCATGTGCACACAGGTCACACGGGCGATGAACGTATCTGACCATGAAGGACATGCAAACAGTACCTTTGCCTCCCACACATCATTCTCCAATGACAATAAGAAAGAATACAAATCTCATATACAGTGTGTGTGTGTGTGTGTGTATGTGTATATATATATATATATATATATATAAATACACATACATACAGTTCTTCGAGATAATCTGCACCCCCTTTCAAAATTTTCACCTTTTGTTGCCTCATGGCCTGGAATTAAATTGCAGTAAATCAGGCTTTTTCCACCTTTATTTACACATCCTAAACCACAACTTCCAAGTGAAAAACAAATTCTACAAATTTCAGAAAATTATTTAAAAATACAAAACGAGAATATATTGGTTGGATAAGTGTCCACCTCCCTTATAATAGCAATTGTAAATTAGCTCAGGTGTAACCAATCTCCTTCAAAATCACACACCAAGTTAATTGGCCTCCACCTGTGTTAAATTGTAGTGATTCTGATTATTTCAGAATAAAACTAGAACGGCACTCAGTAGAGCATACCCCCGCCTGGTTGGCCATATCACTCAATGGTGAAGAATCACTTAAAAAATTATATTAGCTGGATCCGCATCCGGATCTTCATTAAAATTGAATCGATTCTTCCTTGACACACATACCTGTCCAACAAGTTTCGTCCAAATCATCCATAACTTTTGGAGACATCCTGCTATGTATCGTTTTAGGCCCTATCTCCCAATGGTGAAGAATCACTTTAAAAGTTAAATAATTCTCATATCCAAATGCATTTTCAGATCTTCACCAAAATCGAATCTATTTGTCCTTGTCACACACACAACCTGTCCAAGTTTCGTCCAAATCCGTCAACAACTTTTTGAGATATCCTGCTAGGTATAGTTTTTGGCCCTATCTCCCAACGGTGAAGAATCACTTAGAAATTCTACGAGCCGGATCCGAATCCGGATCTTCACCAAAATCAAATAATTTCGTCCTTGTCGCATACGTTACCTCTCTGCCAAATTTCGTCTGAATCTGTCCACAACTTTTTGATATATCTTGTTTACAAACAAAAAACAGACAGACAGGGGTGAAAACATAACCTCCATCCACCTTTGGTGGCGGGGGTAGTAAACGTCGAAACAGAAACAACTACTCAAAGCGCCAGTGCTTCCGGTATCGAAATCGGCGATCAGTTTGTTTACTTTGTATGTGCGTGAAATTGAACACTCAAAACAACATCATGTTAAACATTGATATGGTGTGCATACTCGGTGTGCAGAGTTTTGGCACAGACAAGGACAAGCAGGCAATCTAGTTCTCTCCTCTCACCATTCTCTTTGGACCGAACAGAGCAAGGAACATGGTGTGTCGTGTGTTTCATTTATTTATCCCATTTTTAGCTCACTTGGACTTTAGTCCTTTGAGCTTATGTGATCGAGCAGTGTCCGTAGGTAAGTCAGTCAGTCAATCAGTGAGTGAGTGAGTGAGTGAGTGAGTGAGCGAGAGAGTGAGTCTAAACACTTCCGTCATTATCGCCTGAACCAAACACAAGATTTCGATGAAACTTGGCCACAAGCTTCATATCTGACGCCTAACGAAGGTGTATTTACAGAATCAAAATCTGCGCTCATTAAGGGATGTGTTTTTACCCCACCCCCCCCCCCCCCACTCCAAAAAAAATAGGTATTTGCTCTCTTCTCCAAAACTACACACACGATTTCAATGAAACCTGATCACAAACTTCATCGCACATGATGTACCAAATTGTTCACGGCATTAAAAATATCAGGGTCTGAGGGGGTCTGAGTGACTGTTGCTCTTGATCCAGGTGAGCTTCAGGACTCCGCGTCCTATTTTTGTCATGACATAGGATTGCTTGGCATTTATTATTGGCGAAGCTCCACATCAAAGATGATATTTTAAATGTCTGAAGATAGTCACATACGACTTTCTCCACAAATGTCCAAATTGGCAAGCAGCTTGCTCAGTGTGTTCCATAAGCAAGCAGCTTGCTATCACTTGCCAAGTCAGACGTTCAGTATCAACCGCCTTGCAAACTGCTCATCCAGTCGCTCGGCAAACGGAGCAAAGCAAAAATAAACAAGTCCACCAGTACAAAAATAAACAAGTCAATGAGTACAGAAATAAACAAGTCAATCAGTATGAAGGATGCTGTGAAGAGAAACAGGTTGAGATGGTTTGGTCATGTGTTGAGGAAGGATGAAAGTGACTGGTTGAGAAGAGTGATGGAAATGAATGTAGAAGGAAGTAGAGGATGGGGAAGACCGAGAAAGACTTGGCTAAAGATGGTGGAAGAAGAAATGCGGGCAAGGGGGTTAACAAGGAGAGATGCAGAAAATAGGGCAAAATGGAGAAGATCGTCATGGGGACCGCAAGGCTAACCCCCGCTCTAGCAGGGGAAATGGCCTTATAATGCATGTTGTTGTTGTTGATCAGTACAGAAATAAACTAGTCGATCAGTACAGAAATAAACAAGGCTATCGGGACAGAAATAAACAAAGCTATCAGTACATAAATAAACAACTCAATCAGTACAGAAATAAACAACTCAATCAGTACAGAAATAAACAACTCAATCAGTACAGAAATAAACAAGGCTATCAGTACAGAAATAAACAAGGCTATCAGTACACAAATAAACAAGTCGATCAGTACAGAAATAAACAAGGCTATCAGTACAGAAATAAACAAGTCGATCAGTACAGAAATAAACAAGTCAAGCAGTACAGAAATAAACAACTCAATCAGTACAGAAATAAACAAGGCTATCAGTACACAAATAAACAAGGCTATCAGTACACAAATAAACAAGTCAATCAGTACAGAAATAAACAAGGCTATCAGTACACAAATAAACAAGGCTATCAGTACACAAATAAACAAGGCTATCAGTACACAAATAAACAACTCAATCAGTACAGAAATAAACAAGGCTATCAGTACAGAAATAAACAACTCAATCAGTACAGAAATAAACAAGGCTATCAGTACAGAAATAAACAACTCAATCAGTACACAAATAAACAAGGCTATCAGTACAGAAATAAACAACTCAATCAGTACACAAATAAACAAGGCTATCAGTACACAAATAAACAACTCAATCAGTACAGAAATAAACAAGGCTATCAGTACAGAAATAAACAAGTCGATCAGTACAGAAATAAACAAGTCAAGCAGTACACAAATAAACAAGTCAATCAGTACAGAAATAAACAAGGCTATCAGTACACAAATAAACAAGGCTATCAGTACACAAATAAACAAGTCAATCAGTACAGAAATAAACAAGGCTATCAGTACAGAAATAAACAACTCAATCAGTACACAAATAAACAAGGCTATCAGTACAGAAATAAACAACTCAATCAGTACAGAAATAAACAAGGCTATCAGTACAGAAATAAACAACTCAATCAGTACAGAAATAAACAAGGCTATCAGTACAGAAATAAACAAGGCTATCAGTACACAAATAAACAAGTCGATCAGTACAGAAATAAACAAGTCGATCAGTACAGAAATAAACAAGTCGATCAGTACAGAAATAAACAAGTCAAGCAGTACAGAAATAAACAACTCAATCAGTACAGAAATAAACAAGGCTATCAGTACACAAATAAACAAGGCTATCAGTACACAAATAAACAAGTCAATCAGTACAGAAATAAACAAGGCTATCAGTACACAAATAAACAAGGCTATCAGTACACAAATAAACAAGTCAATCAGTACACAAATAAACAAGGCTATCAGTACAGAAATAAACAAGGCTATCAGTACACAAATAAACAAGGCTATCAGTACACAAATAAACAAGTCGATCAGTACAGAAATAAACAAGTCGATCAGTACAGAAATAAACAAGTCGATCAGTACAGAAATAAACAAGTCGATCAGTACAGAAATAAACAAGTCGATCAGTACAGAAATAAACACGTCGATCAGTACAGAAACTAGAGGTTCCAGGGAACCTGAACTCAACTGGTCTACATCAATATGGTTAGAATATGCATAATAGAACCACAAACTATATAGTTTATATGTGCATTTATATGTTTATATGTGCGTTTATATGTGTGTTTTCAAATATCTTTAAGTGGCAAAAGGCACAAGTTTCATTAAATTTGATCCGTATTTGTGACTTTTAGAGCTTGGACGTCGTCCAAACTGATGTTTATGGGTCAAGTCATGTCTTTAGGTCACGACGAGGTCATTTTATGGACATCATCAAAACCCGTAATATATGTGTTGAGGTTTGTTACATACTGTCTACACACCAAGTTTCAGCCTTCTAGCTACATTAGGAAGTACCAGATTGACAAAAATTGATTTTTCAATATGGCCACCCTGCCGCGCCCATTTTTGGGCGTGCAACACCCAAATGCAATCCCGAACTAGTTTATGTCTTAAAGATGCTGCTTAACAAGTTTCAATAAATTTAATCAATATTTGTGACTTTTAGAGCGTAGACGTCGAATTGTTTACAGACGACAGACAGACAGACAGACAGACGACAGACGGATGACGGACACTGGGTGTCGACAAAAACTCAGCTGGACATAGTCCAGTTGAGTTAATAAACAAGTCAATCAGTACAGAAATAAACAAGGCTATCAGTACAGAAATAAAAAAGTCCATCAGTACAGAATTAAACTAGATGGTATTCATATAATACTTACCCTGTGCAGTCAACTTGGTGTGAGCCAATTCTTGTTTTTGAACGTTTCTTTTTTTTTTTGATCCAATATGGCTGCCAGACCACGTAAGCGATGACATCATCAATTTTTATTCTCCAAATAATTGTTGCATAGATCATGCTCAATGAATTTCAAACTCATCAAACTAAGCGTTGTCCCTGTTGAATTATGACATCATAATTATGGCACCAATGACATCATCGTTAACAACACCTATTCCCCATATGGAGTTATTTACAATGAGCCACGTTTCAAATTTTTTTTCCATAGAGTGGTTTTGGAGATGTGGAGGTGCAACATTTTTCGGTTTTTCCAAGATGGCGTCTGTAACACATGACCTATGACGTCATCATTATCATTAAAATATTCTAAAGGAGGAGGCGCTCCCATGGTGAAAATTTTGTGTCCATCAGACCAACAGTTGCTGAATTTTTTAAAATAATGATCGGATGGATAAGTGTTGTATTTGTCGAATTATGACGTCATAACGAAGGCACCGATAACACATCAACATATCTTATTGCTCATGGGGAGTTGGTGACAATGAGCCAGGTCTCAATTTTTTCCATGGAGTGGTTTGAGAGATATGGAGGTGCGAAGTTTTTCCAAGATGGCGCCTGTACCACGTGACCTATGACGTCATAATAATCATTAAAATATTCTACAGGAGGAGGCCCTCCTATGGTGAGAATTTTTTTATTTTTTTTGTATACAAGATCGAGGCTTGTGAAAGAGCTAACATTAATCACACAAAAAGTCAAACCGACACACAAAACACAAAAAACAAGGGGAGTGGCAGACAAGATGGGGAGAGAGGGGGAGAGGGGTAAGGACACAATCACAACATTTGAGAGCAGGGACATCGGGAGAAATGTGGGAGGGGGAGGGCTTGGGGGGAGGTGGGAGAGGTATAAAACATATGAACACTGCAAGGACTCTGGGGTGAATTAGCAGGGGTAGAAAAGATCAAGGTTTTGGATGGGGGAAGATAAGAGATGGTGGTGAACAGCTGTTTTAAAGACCTGGAGGGAGGAGGGGGATTGAAGGGAGTGGGGGAGTTTGTTCCAGAGGCGGGAGAAACGGGGAATGAAAGAGTGAAGGTGAGCAGAGAGCCTAGATTTTGGCAGTTTAACCATAATAGTACAGCGGATAAGCTCTCATATTTTAACAAATTGTGCATTTTTTGAGAAAAGCATGAAATTTCTAGCATAGTTAGTATATACCATAAGGTTTATTTTCAGATGTGGAGGTAAGTCAGATTTGACCTCTGAGGACCGTGAGAGGTCAAATACAAGATGGCCGCCAGTTCCCCAGGGGTAATGTTCAAACGTGCTTAATTTTGGAATCAAACAGAGTAGAAAAACATTTAAGGTATCATTTACAACTAAATTGGGGATGGCCATTCATTTCCTGATACTTTTGAGATCGCCAGAATTGAAGGAAATGCATTTAGGTCAAGGTCAAGGTCAAAACTGACCAAAAAATAAGGTCAAGAATGAAGTATCCCAAGTATGCAGATATCTTAAAATAAACCTAATGGTATGCACTAACTATGTTATAAATGTCCTGCTTTTCGCATAAGATGCACAATTGTTGTGATTCCGCACACATCACATGTGTGCGGAACATGCGCCAAACCAAGACATCCGCCAAACTAACACATCCGCCAAACAAACACATGCGCCAAACTAAGACATCCGCCAAACTAACACATCCGCCAAACTAACACATCCGCCAAACTAAGACATCCGCCAAACTAACACATCCGCCAAACTAACACATCCGCCAAACAAACACATGCGCCAAACTATGTCATCCGCCAAACTAACACATCCGCCAAAAAACACATGCGCCAAACTAAAACATCCGCCAAACTAACACATCCGCCAAACAAACACATGCACCAAACTAAGTCATCCGCCAAACTAACACATCCGCCAAACAAACACATGCGCCAAACTAAAACATCCGCCAAACTAAGACATCCGCCAAACAAACACATGCGCCAAACTAAGACATCCGCCAAACAAACACATGCACCAAACTAAGACATCCGCCAAACGCACACATCCGCCAAACTAACACATCCGCCGAACTAACACATCCGCCGAACTAACACATCCGCCAAACAAAGACATCTGCCAAACTAACACATCCACCAAACAAACATGTGCGCCAAACTAACACATCCGCCAAACTAAGACATGAGTGGAGATTTCCATGGATACCATAGGAGGAGAGTTTGGTGAGCAGAGCTGGGTGCCAGACCGTATCAAAGGCACGTGATATGTCAAGTGAGACAGCTCTGATTTCCTGTTTGGCATTGAGGACCTCCATCCATTGTTGAGACAGCAGAAGCAACATGTCCAGAGTAGAATGACTTGGTCTGAATCCAAATTGATGATCAGAGATCAAGCCATTGGAGAAGAGGAAGGATTTGATATCCGAAGCAATGATGGATTCCATGACTTTGCTGATAATTGGAAGCAGGCTGATTGGTACGTAGTTGCAAGGATATGTTTTTGCACCTTTTTTGTGTAAAGCGGTAATGTTTGCTGATTTCCAAGATGCTGGCAGATGACTTTGAGCAAAAGAGAGGGTGAAAAGAACAGAGAGAGGATGAGATAGAGCGGCAGAGCAGGATTTTAGGACCCGTGGGCTGATGCCGTCTGGTCCACTTGCAGAATCAGAGTCGAGGTTTGATAAAAACTTCTCCACCTTGTCAGGAGAGAAGGACACAGAGTCCAGGAGCAGTTGGGTTCGACTGGGAACAGAGAGAGATGGGTTTGGGACACAAGATTTTGAGGCAAACATAGAGTTGAGGTATTCGGCTTTGTCACGTGCAGTGTCAACTGTGTAGCCATTTGAGGTAAGGGAGGGGATGGAGGGGGAACAAACACCAGAAACGGATTTGACCAGACGCCACCAGGATTTGGAGGAAGAAGACAGGTTTGAGAGTTCACTCTTGAGTGTGGAGAGATAGTGCTTCTATTTCGCATCAATTGGACCAAGAATTGCAGGGAAAAAAATTCATACTGATCGCATCAAGCGTTGTACTTGTCGAATTATGACGTCATAATTAAAGTACCGATATCATCATTAACATATCTTATTCCCCAAGCAGAGTACTTGACAATGAGCCATGTTTAAGTTTTTTTTCCATGGAGCCTATTCTAAATCGTACCTATTACCTATTCTAAATCGGGGTACACACCGGGATCATTCATCCCAGCAAGCTGGTACTCAATTTGCCGACCTCGGAAGGATGACAGGCTGAGTCAACCCCCCTGGCATTAATTCAGCGATCGACCGGGATTCTAACTCAGGATCCTAGGATCCCAAGCTGGCACCCTAACCGCTAAGCCAACACCAGACTAACTAACAACACCAACCTTTCTGAAAATAACATGACATACGACGTCATAATTATCATTTTAAAAATTCCACAGGAGGAGCCGCTCATATTCTGAAAATTTCGTGCCAATTGGACTAACAGTTGCAGAGGAATTTTTTTTTTCATACTGATCAGATCAAGTGGTGTACTTGTCGAATTATGACGTCATAATTAAGGCATCGATGGCATCATCATCAACACATCTTATTCCCCATGGTGAGTACTTGACAATGAGCCATGTTTCCATTTTTTCCATTGAGCGGTTTGGGAGATAGAGGTGTAACGTTTTTCGAAGATGGCGCCTGCACCACGTGACCTATGACGTCATAATATTCACTAAAATATTCTACAGGAGGAGGCCCTCCTATGGTGAAAATTTCATGTCAATCGGACCAATGGTTGCCGAGAAAATGAATTTTAAAAATGCAGACACGGCACACACTTTACTTTACTGAAATGCAGACACGTACGTACGTAAGTGAATGCTTAACCTCGCTTTTCGCTTCGCGAGCGCAGTGTAACAAGGCTATCGGGACAGAAATAAACAAAGCTATCAGTACAGAAATAAACAAGTCGATCGGTACAGAAATAAACAAGTCGATCAGTTCAGAAATATACAAGTTGATCGGTAAAGAAAAAAAAAGTCTATCAGTAAGTAAATAAACAAGTTGATCAGTACAGAAATAAACAAGTGGATCTGTACAGGAATAAACAAGTCAATCAGTACAGAAATAAACAAGTCGATCAGTACAGAAATATAGAAGTTGATCAGGACAGAAATAAACAAATGGATCTGTACAGGAATAAACAAGTGGATCTGTACAGAAACAAACAAGTTCATCAGGACAGTAATAAACAAGTGGATCTGAACAGAACTAATAGGCCATGGGCCACATATGGTCCACGAGCATCCCCCCCACCTCTAAACCAAACCAACTTTTTTTGAAGCCCAGAGGCATACTAAACACGATTCCAAATGTTACCAAGAAAAATTTAGGGATGCAATGCCCATTTCGGCTCAACAAAGTAGGGTACCCTCATAATTATGCCGACGCTCTCCGACGTCGACCGAACTTTGACTACTGATTATAATCTTCCACCAGAGGCCTCAAATAGCTCCTATTTCAATATATGATATACCAAATGAAAGATTATGAGCTGTTCTTTTTGAATATGTGGTAAATGAAACTATTGGGACAACTAGTTAAATAAACAGCTCTGCGGAACACAATAATTCAACCCGCGACTGCTTCTTCAATGAAATATTGGTATTTATTTCACAATCAGATTTTTTAACATTTATTTACATGGAAACTTTTCAATGTTGTATTAATCTCTTCATCGTGTATTACATTTGCTTTCAGGCGATACCTTCATGTTTTTTCTAACAAGAGCCAATCTGAAATAACAGCCATTTGAATGTTTTAGATTCAACGTTGTGGAACGTTAACATGCACTATATTGAATCCAGTTATGCAGGCAATACCCATCGGCATGATCCCGTAATGTTTTTATATGCATTGTAATTAATTGATTCACTTTTTAGATCACAAGAAAAATTGTCACTAGCTAGCAAAATCCAAATTTGCCACCAAAAGTGACATGACAGTGCCCTCTCCTACAACTATGGGGATTGTCACTAAAAGAAATGAATATGTAACCCATGCCTATTTTAGTTGCATTTCAGATTCATTTTCCACAAATGAATGTTTTAAATACATAGTTAAGATCTCTCCTCAATATGGAAGAAAACAGGTAACAACCATTTGAATTAATTAAGTTTAACTGCTGTCAATTTACATATTTAAGTTTTCTATTTGCAGATTATACTAATTATAAATAATGGATATCTTGATATATGGATAAATAACCCCTGTTATTAACTTAAGCAAAATAGTAACTGCTTTTTTAATTCTTATTTTATGTGTACTTTCAGATGCGAGTAGGACTTAGACTGCGATGCTGACATCTATACTTGGAGAACCGTGCATCTAACCATGGCTTCGACATCCCACAAGAAGCGAAAGCATTGTACATCTGACACGGAACCCATTTGCATCATACACGTACCAGGGCTGAAGTATGGACCAATACAGCTGATGACGAATGTAAAGGATCCGGAACTGAAGATGGAAAAGTTGAAGGAGATCAAGCGTAGAAGAATGGCTGAACCTCAAGATTCACCCTATCGACTTGAAGAATCATGCAGAAAACTACCTGACATTATTGAAGAAGTGCATGGTTTTCACCGGGAATGCTATCAACGTTTTACGATGAATCTGAACCGCTTAAAAGAAGCAGAAACATCATCTTTGCCAGAATCCCGATCAACCCGCCGATCATCTAGTGATCACATTATCTTCCATGCTGATTGTATCTTCTGCAGATCAGAAGCAAGAAAGAAAGTAAAAATCCAAGGCAGCTGGACAACCGAAGGCCTCATAGACTTTGAACGGGAAGGCTGGAAACATGTCATTGATGTAGCAGAGGTGCGAAATGATGAAACTCTCCTTTTACGCATCAGGGGGCATGACCTCTTTGCATGTGAAGCAAAGTTTCACAGGTCATGTTGAAACAGATACACACAGAACCCTGAAAAATGGCGAAGTGATCGACTTGATGAACAAGAGAGACAGCGTGAAGTAGAAAAAGCTCACCAGATGGCAATGGCAGAAGTGACAAAAGTGGTTGACAAAGAAATTATTGCTGAGAAGAAAATTATGAAGCTATCTGTCTTGCTGAAGGTCTACACCAATAGGCTTCAGGACAGTCCACACCCGAATCCCAACTTCAGGAGCACCAACCTCAAGAAGAAGCTCGAGAAATATGATGCTTACCAAAGGAGCCTGGGATTTTGTCAAATGGGAGATTTCCAATCATACTTGGTATACAATACTCAAATTAATGTCGATTCAGCTGTTCGAAAAGCCTATCAATTAGCTTCAGAAGACACAGTTGCACTTGTCGGCACACAAATGCACCAGTCAATACAAGAGGCATACAATAACTCTACAGAGGTCAAATGGCCACCAACAGCTCAAGACCTTACCAACAACCAGATAGTAATTCCAGCAGAAATTGAACGTTTCTTAC
Organism: Myxine glutinosa; assembly: GCF_964187855.1. Lineage (NCBI taxonomy): Eukaryota > Metazoa > Chordata > Myxini > Myxiniformes > Myxinidae > Myxine > Myxine glutinosa. The sequence continues at coordinate 202,011,981 of NC_136261.1, read as the reverse complement.
TCTATGCGATAACTGGCAAAGCAGTTCATACATCAGCAAGAGTTCATAGACTTGTTCAGTCAATAGGTCAAGACCTCTGTCGAGCGGCAACAAATGGATCATGGAAGCACCCAAAGCACATACTTCTGTGTATGACTATTCGGCACCTGTTTCGGAGTGAGAAGCTAGTAACACTCTTAAATCGTCTTGGTCATTGTAAGAGTTACAGCTTTTCTTTGGAGCTCGAGACAGCATTGGCTGAGGCTGTGACTGAAACATCCTCAATGCTGTCAAGTCAGATCGTAAGGTCACCCACAGCACCCAGTGTATTTCACTCAGAATTCGACAACTTTGACCAATTGCTTAATGATATGACTGGCAAGTATGACTCTGTCCACACTGCTCATGGGATCATGCTCCAAGATATCGAAGGATCTGAGACAGGTGGTTCAAAACCAGAAATCCCAGCACTACCAAAGAACAAGCAACGATCAATGACGCTGAAGAAACAGGATTCTCTTGCAGACTGTTACGTGGCACGTCGCAATAGTCCATTGCTTGTCATCAACCAGCTTACATATCCTGGTGCTGTTCAAGCACGTGAAGAATCAATGAATTTACAGACCCTCTGGGTGTTACTGAGAAATCGATGCAAAGATGAGCAACAGGTTGCAAGCTGGAATGGTTTCCTGTCGCAGACAGGAACAGTTCCTCGAAGTCTAACAACTATCGACTATTACCCAGTCATAGCTGAACCGATAACAGAGTACAAGACTGTACAGGAATGCCTTCGGTATTCTGAGCAGGCAACCAGTGAAGTCGATCAACACTATGTGATTACCACATTCGACTTGGGGGTATGCATGAAGGCATTCCCCCTGATATGGAACAACCCAATACGATACGAGAGACACATCGTGTTGATTGGAACCTTTCATCTCGCCTGCGCATATCTGAAAGTGATCGGCAAGAAGATGTTTGGCTCTGGTCTGTCTGATATCCTGCTAGAAGCTGGGTTGATTGGTTCTGGTTCACTGACAGGTGTGATGACTGGAAAACATTATGAAAGAGCAATGCATTGCCACAAGGTCATGTTAGAGTCACTGCAACGACTACTCATGGAACAGTTCAGCAAACAGGACAATGCTGACCTTCTGATGACCAGTCTCCCTGATGACTCAAGGGATAGACTAACACATTTGATTGATTCGCCAAATGCGGAAAACCTGAACGCAGTTCTATCTGACGAGAGCATCACTGAGCACATCAAGCGATATGCCAAATTTTGCAGTGAAGTTCGATCTGTAAAGCTAGGGAAAACAGCTCAGCTGTGAATTAGCTACATGGATCATTTTGGTCTCGTACTATCGCTGATTGAGGCAGTAAAGGTGAACAACTTTCAGCTCTACTCTCAGTGTATCAGCCAGATGAGCGACTTGTTTTTCAGCTTTGGAGCACAAAACTATGCTCGCTACACGACCTTCTTTTCAGTCTTCATAGCCAACATAGAAACATCTCATCCTGGAGCAGAGGAACTCCTTGAGAGGGGTGCCATAAGTGTGGCACGTTCGTTTATCCCTGGCAATAGGTGTGACGTGGACAAGACCATGGAAGAAACGTTTATGCGTCATGCCAAGTCTCATGGTGGTGGAGGTACAGGAATTTCAGGTATTGTATTTAGGTTTCAGGTTTCAGGTATTTAGTATTGTGTGTGTAACAAACATGTTTAGCAGAATATGTGTACATTCTCTTTGTCAAAGCTTTGAGGGTTAAGCGATTTTTGGCACTATGTGATGGCCATATTGGATAGAGTCACAACTATTGATTAAAATAAATAAACATGTTTGCTTAGTATCTTGTATTCTCAACAAAAGAAATTTAAAATCAGTTTAGTATATATGCATATAAAAACGTTATGTAATATAGGTATTGCTGTGCAACTGGATTGTTAATATAGTACATGTTAACGTTCCAAAACGTTGAATCTAAAACATTCAAATGGCTGTTATTTCAGATTGGCTCTTGTTAGAAAAAATATGAAGGTATCGCCTGAAAGCAAATGTAATACACGATGAAGAGATTAATACAACATTGAAAAGTTTCCATGTAAATAAATGTTAAAAAATCTGATTGTGAAATAAATACCAATATTTCATTGAAGAAGCAGTCGCGGGTTGAATTATTGTGTTCCGCAGAGCTGTTTATTTAACTAGTTGTCCCAATAGTTTCATTTACCACATATTCAAAAAGAACAGCTCATAATCTTTCATTTGGTATATCATATATTGAAATAGGAGCTATTTGAGGCCTCTGGTGGAAGATTATAATCAGTAGTCAAAGTTCGGTCGACGTCGGAGAGCGTCGGCATAATTATGAGGGTACCCTACTTTGTTGAGCCGAAATGGGCATTGCATCCCTAAATTTTTCTTGGTAACATTTGGAATCGTGTTTAGTATGCCTCTGGGCTTCAAAAAAAGTTGGTTTGGTTTAGAGGTGGGGGGGATGCTCGTGGACCATATGTGGCCCATGGCCTATAATGGATGAATGTGCAGAGAACCATCACAAAATGTATTTGTTCCAAAACAACTCAAACCATATCATATTGTGATTCATCGCTGTATATTATCATTATTTCGAAAACTTTTTAAGTAATTTTGGCCACGGGAGATTCAATGGTATTTGCAATTCTTTAGCAGCTTTTCACCCCTCAGCCCAAATTGGGCTAAGGGATATTGTCGTCACGGGCGTCGTCCGGGCATCCGTCAACTTTTGGTTTCCGTCAATTTCAAGGAGAACGGCTCGTCCGATTAAATCCATTTTTCAGTGTGTGTTGGGGTTGAGTAGAGGAAGGTTCCTTTCGAAAATGGGCGCGCTGCGATTTTCAATATGGCCGCCACGGCAGCCATCTTGAAATTGGTTTCCATCAATTTCAAGCAGAACGGCTTGTCCAATTAAATCCATTTTTCAGTGTGTGTTGGGGTTGAGTAGAGGAAGGTTCCTTTCGAAAATGGGCGTGCTGCGATTTTCAATATGGCCGCCACGGCAGCCATCTTGAAATTGGTTTCCACCATGCATGGGCTGAGGGGTTACGCCCAGTTTGCGGTGCTATTTATTTAAATAGCATCGCAAACATTTAGACCTCAAAGACACCTTTTCATTCATTGTTTAAAGCCAAGGGACACCGTCTCTCTCTTCGTGACAATGAGCTGTGCTGCCGTGTGTAAAGGCACCTAGTCCACTTGCTGCTTAGCTTGGTTTATCAATCTTATACTTTTGATATTACTCACATAAATCCTATTTATTTTTGTTGGCTAATCCTAATATTTGTTTTACATAAATGCATCATTTTATGCTGAAGGAAGTTTGAAGCAAACTTGTTGAATCCCCTACATATTGAATATGACAAGCTTGTTTGCAATTTATACTTTCCATCAAACTTCCACATTTTAAAGTCCAAATATCATTTGCTGCATGCAGATTAATTAGCTTTCTTTATGTCATCCGTTCAACAAACACACAAGGTGTATATTGAGACAAAAACAGCTTTGGAGGATCAGAATGTTGGATTGGATTGAACTTAATTTTAAAAATAATTGTTTATTCTTGCCCATATTCAAAGAGAAATAATTAACTCTAAAATAGCATGTATTCCCCTCTTCTCCAGTTTGAGAAACCCTTTTCTCAATTTGACTCTTCCCCTCTTCCCCTCCTCCCCCCCTACCCCCCCCCCCCCCCCAATTTGACCCCTTTCCACAGAGCTTCAGTTTGGCAGTACACCACTACCTCGGGTCATCCTCCCATATTCACTATCTTTGCCTCCCTCAGTCAGCCTCACCCTCACCTGTTACAGATTGCTGTTTCATTCCCTAGTCTCTATCCTTGTTGCGTCCACATGGTCGCCCACGGTTGATGAGTGCATTGCCTTTTTTTATTTGCCTTTACAGGAACGAGGCTCATGAAAGACAAAGGTAAAACTGAAAATGAAGTGCATTCTACATACGTACGTGTCTCCATTTTGTTAAGAGCGTTCATCGAAAACCATTCAACAGAGGAAATTGAAACTTCACCACATGTTACATGGCCATCTGTCACTTCTATATTCTAGATGAGCCAATACATAGTGAACAATATTTTTTCAGTTGATGCATTTCAAATTGACAAAATAAGCACAAAAAGGGAAAAGCATATTGAGAAAAAGGGGGTAAAAAGTAAACCATATGTCCATGTTGTGTGCTTCATTTGACACAATGTGCCGCTGTATGGTCATCAGTGAAGCATATTTTAGATCATTGTTGAAAGGAGCCTAGGCAGCACAGCAGAGGCGTCGCACGTATGTGCACACCTTGGGAACTCTGAAGATGGCTCGTTACCAAGACCAATTCTGCAAGCCTGTCGTGTAGTCATTAGTGTGGCTGATGGGCCGTGGCAGGCGTCGTAGCCACAGTCCTAATTAGTTTTTCTCATTGCATGCCAAGTACCAGACATGACAACTGTGGAAATATAAATATACAATGTAGCACTGTATTTATATAGTATTACACTTCATTACCCAAGTTTTGATATGCCATACTATCTGTGGAATCTTTTATGCATGCCACTATTTGCTCATATTTGACCATGCATTGTATCAACTATTTTGCTACAAAACGACAATTGATCTGGGCATCCAGCGATGTCTTGATCTTTAGTATTTTCCTTCGTTTCCAAACCAATAACTGAAAGGTCGTCTGCCAGGAAGATGCAGAGGTAATGAATGCACTTGCCTTGGACCAGTCAAGTGTGAGTTAGATTATTAAGCAGTTGAACATATTGTTGTGAATATGAGAATGTTTTTTTATTTTGTGGTGGTGGTAAAATGTTGTAAAAGGTTGTTGTAAAAGGTTGTTGTAAATATCACCCCTCCTCCCTCCGTTGTGGTTGTATAAAGGTCAAAGGGCGTTCCCGTAGTTAGTCCATAAAAAAACATACATGCAGGACACGCTATATCTTTTCTTTTGATAGTTATTTCTTATTCTGTGTTTTAGGATAAGGCTGTGTCTCCCATTAATTAAAAGTACTCCATTGCACCAGTGAAAGAGAATAGACCCCCTTTCCTTCCCATCCCCAAAAATCTCCCTGTCCATCCCCTCCAAAACCTCCAATGACCTCATATTACATCCCCCTCTCGTCATTGGCGAGCCTCGATTGCCCATATTACCTCCCCTCCAATAACCACCATTGACCACGAGGCTCGGGTCGGAGAAGAAAGGCGTGTCTCCACCTCGTCAGAGGAGGGGAGGGGCGCGCCCGCCCGTCGTCGTCCGGGGCGGAGCCCAAGGGTCGTGCGACCAGCCAGGGCCGAGGTGAGCGCCCCGATGGGCGTGTCCAAAGCGCCGGGGGCGTGATCGCTGGGGGCGCTATAAAAGGGCGCAACCGGAAGTGGAACAAAAGAAGAAGAAAGGGAGATGCACTCTGGGTTGGTCGGAGAAAGAGAGAGAGGAGGAGTTGGTTGCACCGAGAGAGAAAGAGAGAGAGAAGAGTTGGTCTGAGTCGGGTGCCAAAAAGGAGGGTCAGTGGTCACAGTTGGTTGCGGTGGTGAGAAGTCGGTGGTGAGAAGCGAGTAAGACAAGGCCTGGCAAGGCAACTGCAGGCCGCCGCAGCAGCGACACCCGGCATCCGCAAAAAGGGGGCAGGAACGGCGGCTGCTGAATGCGCCGGTTGTGCGGCGGGACCCCCCCCTTGGACCTCTCCCTCTCCCTCCAGCCATCCACATCCTGCGATTCCTGCAATTCCCCGTGTGAGTCGTCTTTGTTTGTTCTGTCCTGGGTAATAAGTTAAGTCTGTAGATAAGCTAAATTTGCACTGTGTCACCTGCGTCTTGTACTTGTAAATAAACTGAATTGCTTTTTGTTGCTTGTGTGTAAATAGTAGAAATAAATTCAGTAGTAATATTTCAAACCTTTTTTTGTCTCCGTTTTCCTCTTGCATTGCGTCGCTTTTGTCTTTTCCCTCATTGAGCAGCTAGGGTGCGATACAACCAACGTTCGGGTGGAATCGGGTGAGTTTTGTTAGGTCGCGGTTTTAAACCACCGCTCGGTCTATAACATCCTAACCGCGATCTATAACAATTGGTGTCGGGGAGTGAGATCGACCCGGAGCGCGCTTCACGCGCTCAAAATTATAAAGTACGAAATTTGTTTTGTTTTAAAGGAAAAGCCCAAATTTTTAAATCGCGCCATGGCTGTCCAAGGCGACGGGATGCCGGTGGGAGAGATAGAGGGGTTGGAAGTAACCCAGGACTTCGGGGAAGAAAGGGAGGAGGAAAATGGCAATGTGGTTGCGGGAATATCAGGCGCGCAAAATGGCGCGCTCGCTCACGTGGTTGAAGGGTCCCAAAATAGCGGCGCCGCGGAGGGCGAGCCTGCGGTGGCGGCTGGGGACGCTGGGCAAACCGGGTTTGACCTCAGATTATTCTTGACCCAACTGAATGCAAAAATGGATCAAATGGGGAACCGGATGGAGGCTCAGAATAAGCAATTGGGGGTAATGAGGGACGAAGCGAGGGGTACCGTTGAGGGGTTAGACAATAATTTTAAGGAGTTAGACAAGAAATTTGAGGGGTTAGACAATGGGATAGAAGGGGTGAAACATGGGTTAACGGGGGTGGAAAATAGAATGGCTGCCCAGGAGAATCAGTTAGAGGGGGTGAAAAATGGGTTAATGGGGTTAGAAAATAGGATGGAGGACAAATTGCGGGAAATAGGGGAACAATCCGCCCGGGAAATCGAACAGATGGGGAACCAGATGGAGGAAATACGACGAGGGGTGAGTGAGGAGGTCTCGGGGCTACGCGAGGAGGTAAAGCGAGGCGAAAAGCGTATAGAGAAAGAGGTGAGAAATAATACGGCAAAGTTACAGGGGGGAATAGAAGATCTGACGGAGGAGGTGGAACAGCTGACAGAGGGACAAACTAAGTTAGTGGAGCAGGTTCAAAGGAACACTGCAGTACTCGGAGGGTTAAAGGCGACACAAAAAGAAATTAAAAACGAATTAATAGCGACGCAGAGGCAATGTCAGATGGTACGGGAGGAACTGACAATGAGGGTGGAGGAGGTGACAGAGATAATGGAGACAAAGGACCGAGAGGTGAGGACGCACATCGAAACGGTTAAGGTAGCCTTAGAGGACGAACTTGAGGAGACGCACCGAGAAATAAAAGAGGTTAAACAAAAAGTAGAGGAAGTGGAAGAAGGGGTGAGTGAAATTAAGAAGAGACGGAGGGAAACTAAGAGGGAGATAAAGGAGGAAGTCATGGAATATGTACAAGGTCTGTGTTCAAATCATGATGCGGTGCTCACTAACCAAATAAAAAGTTTGCAGGTGGCAGAGGAGGTGCGACGAGGTACGGAGGTGAGTGGCAATGTACATGATGTGAGGGGAGATTCAGTCGGCTTGGTGATTGGTTTGGATCCGGGTGTTCGTGAAAGGCCGTTGGTGAAGTGTGCGACAGGTCTGGTGTGCGAAAAAAGAGGTGTGCGAGAATGTCCGACCATGGGGTGTGTGAGGAAAAAGTGCACGCCGAGGAGTGAGTGTACCGTCAAGAGTGAGTTGGTCGAAGCGCGTGTGCGAGGGAGCACAGGGAAGCGCGGTGTGGTGAGTGTTACGGAGGAAGTAACGAAAAAGTGTGCGCGGGAGGATGCGCGAGAAAGGTGTGTAACGGACGGGTGCATGGGGAAAGCGCATGCTGTCAAGAGTAAGGGAGAATGCATGCCTGTGGTGAGTGTTACGGAGGAAGTAACGAAGAAGTGTGCGCGGGAGGACGCGCGAGAAAGGTGTGTAACGGACGGGTGCATGGGGAAAGCGCATGCTGTCAAGAGTAAGGGAGAATGCATGCCTGTGGTGAGTGTTACGGAGGAAGTAACGAAGAAGTGTGCGCGGGAGGATGCGCGAGAAAGGTGTGTAACGGACGGGTGCATGGGGAAAGCGCATGCTGTCAAGAGTAAGGGAGAATGCATGCCTGTGGTGAGTGTTACGGAGGAAGTAACGAAGAAGTGTGCGCGGGAGGATGCGCGAGAAAGGTGTGTAACGGACGGGTGCATGGGGAAAGCGCATGCTGTCAAGAGTAAGGGTGAGTGCGCGACCGAGAGTGGAGGTGAGAGTAGTGAGAGTGACAAGGAGAGTGAGCTGGTTGTGACAGGTGAGCGAGGATGTACACCTGGGATGGAAGGATGCACACCTGGAATGGTAGAGCGTGTGTGGGAAGGCCCATTTGAGTTGGTAGTGAGGCACGTGGTTGGGTGTGCGGGTGAGAGCACACCTGTGATCGTCACAAAGGAGGTGACCGAGGAGGGGGCGCGAAGCGGTGTCTTGGTGAGGTGTGCGAGCAACGAATGTGTGCCAAAGTGTTCGGTGGTCAGGTGTGTGACCAAGTCGGTGAGCGGAATGAGTGTACCGAGGTGTGTTAGAGAAGGTACGACCAAGAGCATGGTAGCGTATGCTTGTAAGCATCCAGGTGAGGCGTCGACGATAACCGGGTTAAAGGTTAGAACGACTTATAGCCGACTCGGGCCCTCGGTGCGTGCCGGGCTTCGCGTGCCGCGAGAACCAGCGGGGATCCGAACCACGGCGGTTTCGAAAGAACTGCCGTGCGCGATCCACGCTGGGCCTCGCGTGGAACGGCCGCGTCCGGGCTCCACTAGACGGAGCGGGCCGCCCGATAGGAAGGGTCGTCATGGCGACCACTTTCTATTGAGACGTGCCGGCAGGTCGAGATCGGGACATTGGATGGCTCCACGCCGAGGTGGTGCGTGGGATCTCGGCCCGGGTAAGCCCCCATCCCTGCCACGAATGCGGGACGTATCCAGCCGCTGGCACAAAAGAACCCGCGTTCATGGCTCGGCTGTACGAAGCCGAGCTTTCGAAGGAAATTGGCGCACCGAGAGGATGTAATAAGTAGACGGGTGATGGTGATAGTGATAGTGATTTAAAACGAAATTTAGAAAAGTGAATGGAATTGGCAGTAAATGGAAAATTTTTGAATTGTTGGATTTGGACGAGCGAAATTGGTAGTGAGAGACCCCCGATGTGGTGGGATGGCAAATCCACCATCCCTCACAGGTGGGGCAAAGGAGCAATAGCTTATGGGGTGTATGGCAGTGAAAACTAGCCCGGGTGGGTTAGGTTATATTGTAGGGATCTAGCGAAGATGACCTTAGGTGACGTTAAGTTTAGTTAGTGACTGATACCTGTAGTGGGGACGCAGGTAGTTTAGTGTGGATGATAATGACGTGGGAGCGCAATAGTTTAAAGGGACGACTGGGAAGCGCAAGTTTCAGAGGGGAGTAGTTAGCCGAGATGATGCCGTGTGTGTGAGGATTGAACAGGTGAGAATGGAACAGGTGTGATTGCACAGGTGTGCAACTGAACAGGTGAATGGAGCAGTGTATGAGGGAGTAGTGGTGATTGCGTGTTGTGTTGACCAAATGGTCCAGGAAGAGGAGGAGGGTGCAGGTGGCACCAGGTAGGATTGCACAGGTGTGCAACGACAGGTGAATGAAAGACAGGTGTATGGAATAAATGGTCTGGAGGATTGGAATGGATGGTCGTGGAGTGAGAATGGTGGAAATTGTGGAGTGGAGTGGATGGTGCGAAGGTGTGAATGGGGGAAGAGTGGACCCCCATCACGGATACCCGGGGCGGGTAGTGTAAGTGTTAGGTAGAGGGTACAGGTAAATTGTGGTTTGGATATTGGCATCTGTGGTGCGAGGTGAAAGAATGGTATTTGGATGGGTGCATTAGTGTTGTGGAAATGGCTGGGCGTGTAGCCTGTTAGTGTGTGTAGTTGGTTTGGGCACTCCACCACTGTGAGGATGTCGGCCAGGTGAGGCCGCAGGTGGGCTCTGGGAGCCGGTAGTAGTTGTTGTGGATGGGGCCCGAGGATCCGGAGGACGGACCCGGGTAGCCCAGTGCCAGAGGGCACCATGGGGTGACAGAGCCAGGAGAGGGGCTGCCCCCAGTTAGATAGGTTAGGGTGAGGAGCTAGGTAAGCTCGGGTGGCAACTACAGTGGTGGAGGTGTGCAGGTGGGTAGACCTGTTGGGAGAGCTACACGTCGCGGCCCAGAAATTGTGCGAGGGCACCGGGAGATGAATCGGGGGAGTGAGACCCCAAATTGAAGAGCACCACAGTTTGGCCAATGGGAATTGGTTTTTAGAACCCATAGTGTAAGAGGGCCAATGGTTTGGCCGGAGAAAGACCCCGGGTAGTGTAAAGTGTGTTAAAGTCATTTAGAAAGTAGTTAGGATGAAGTCTCCTCGCACCATCTGCATCCACTCACCTGAGGTGACAGATACTCCACACCATGCCATGGTTTAATTATTTTTATGATGCAAATGTTTGGATTGTGAGACGCATCATGACGTGGGTGTGACATTGTGCTTTGATGTTCCATCTCTGCCTCCTTATGAGGATTGATGATGACTTGATGATGGCAAATTTTGAAGTAGAGGGATTGTGGAGACGAATTTGGTATAGGGGAAATATGGGGAAGACGTGACAGTAGTGACGAATTGGTAATGTGTAGGTTTTGTACATATGGGGTAAGGGCAAGGGTGGGCTAGGTAACAGGGGGGTGACGTACGGTAGGGACGAGCTTTCTCACTTCGCCCTCCGTACGCATTTCGCCTTGCATTGCCTTTTTGATGTGTACCCTTGAGACCTTACCCCTCGCTCATCTGTCTTGTCCCCCCTTTTTGTCTCCCACATGAGGACCTGAGCGCCGTTGGGCGCCGAGGGGAGCGTGCGTGGGTCGGCCATTGTGCGCCCGAAATTCCCAGAACCAGCTGTCTGCATCGATGCACCACATTATGGACCACATGTCAGTGGCCGAGCACCACTTATGGACCCCATGGGTTGGGGCAAGGCCCCTCTGCTGGAACCGGCCATGAGGGCCCGAAATCTTGCTGGCGGACCTTGGCCACAGGGCACCGATGCCCCACAGGTGAACCACACGTAGTCGGCCCTGTGGGCCATAAATAAAGATAAATAAAATGGACACGTTTGGGCAAGCTTTATTGCAAATAGGCCGCCAGTAAGCAGAGCAAATGAAAATGACAACAACCAAGAAATAATGATAACCAGCAGAGGGAGCCGAAGAGCAAGAGACACCTGCAGGGTTGGGTTTGTTGGTTTTATTTTATTCATTGAACAATGGGGACTGCACCGATTGGTGCTTGGGTGTGTATTGGTGCGTTTTTGGGTGCTTTAATGGTGCATTGATGCAGAGCAGACTGTCCTCCCCCCAGAAAGAACAATTACAGGTCCTGGGTTAGTTTTGTAAATAAAATTAGCGTCAGTGTAAATAATGCTCCCCACCGTCAGTGTATAGTTTGAAGACCATTCCGCAATTCGGTTAACTGTGGGCGTAAGTCTGTTAGGCAGGGTGCAATGGAGCAGCGGGACACATTTATTTATGTTTTAAAACTGTCGCACTCAGGGTCAGGTTAAAAGTAGAGGGAACTACACCTACATGCCACACTAAGGTAAAAGTAATAGGCCCGGGACGTGCCTAAGGGGAGGAGGGTGCAGTGTTGTGAATATGAGAATGTTTTTTTATTTTGTGGTGGTGGTAAAATGTTGTAAAAGGTTGTTGTAAAAGGTTGTTGTAAATATCACCCCTCCTCCCTCCGTTGTGGTTGTATAAAGGTCAAAGGGCGTTCCCGTAGTTAGTCCATAAAAAAACATACATGCAGGACACGCTATATCTTTTCTTTTGATAGTTATTTCTTATTCTGTGTTTTAGGATAAGGCTGTGTCTCCCATTAATTAAAAGTACTCCATTGCACCAGTGAAAGAGAATAGACCCCCTTTCCTTCCCATCCCCAAAAATCTCCCTTTCCATCCCCTCCAAAACCTCCAATGACCTCATATTACATCCCCCTCTCGTCATTGGCGAGCCTCGATTGCCCATATTACCTCCCCTCCAATAACCACCATTGACCACGAGGCTCGGGTCGGAGAAGAAAGGCGTGTCTCCACCTCGTCAGAGGAGGGGAGGGGCGCGCCCGCCCGTCGTCGTCCGGGGCGGAGCCCGAGGGTCGTGCGACCAGCCAGGGCCGAGGTGAGCGCCCCGATGGGCGTGTCCAAAGCGCCGGGGGCGTGATCGCTGGGGGCGCTATAAAAGGGCGCAACCGGAAGTGGAACAAAAGAAGAAGAAAGGGAGATGCACTCTGGGTTGGTCGGAGAAAGAGAGAGAGAGGAGGAGTTGGTTGCACCGAGAGAGAAAGAGAGAGAGAAGAGTTGGTCTGAGTCGGGTGCCAAAAAGGAGGGTCAGTGGTCACAGTTGGTTGCGGTGGTGAGAAGTCGGTGGTGAGAAGCGAGTAAGACAAGGCCTGGCAAGGCAACTGCAGGCCGCCGCAGCAGCGACACCCGGCAACCGCAAAAAGGGGGCAGGAACGGCGGCTGCTGAACGCGCCGGTTGTGCGGCGGGACCCCCCCCTTGGACCTCTCCCTCTCCCTCCAGCCATCCACATCCTGCGATTCCTGCAATTCCCCGTGTGAGTCGTCTTTGTTTGTTCTGTCCTGGGTAATAAGTTAAGTCTGTAGATAAGCTAAATTTGCACTGTGTCACCTGCGTCTTGTACTTGTAAATAAACTGAATTGCTTTTTGTTGCTTGTGTGTAAATAGTAGAAATAAATTCAGTAGTAATATTTCAAACCTTTTTTTGTCTCCGTTTTCCTCTTGCATTGCGTCGCTTTTGTCTTTTCCCTCATTGAGCAGCTAGGGTGCGATACAACCAACGTTCGGGTGGAATCGGGTGAGTTTTGTTAGGTCGCGGTTTTAAACCACCGCTCGGTCTATAACATCCTAACCGCGATCTATAACAATATTTTTAACAGGCAGAGAACCCTCAGATGAGCATTATGCTATATACCATGGTGTATTTTCCCAAGAACAGGCTTATTGTCGCCAGTATCCTATCCCTTTTCCAAATGATTGCCTTGATGTAAAGGGGTAGAACCTGCCTCAGGTACAATAACCAGCGAGACAAATTTGGAATAGATTCCCAGTCCGATATGCATTCAACAAAGATAGAAAGGTTTGCTTTGTACTATGGGCTAGCAGAATAGCTTAAAGGTATGCAAACTTGTTGTTGAACTGTCAAGCCTGTCTTTGAGACTCGTCACAGCTATAAATTTTCATCCTGGTGTTTTGCAAGCAGGGCCATGAATCAATGTATATGTCATCCATTCGATGGAAGTGAAACTGTTGGACCCATCTGCCAGCATTGGTTGTCGGTAGACATTAAAAATTTGACAGTCTTTCGTGAAGAGTAGGTAAGTTGTAGCTAGCTGGTTCCTGCCTAAACTGTTGTAAATTCCAAATTCCTGCCTAAGCTGTGGGTAACAAGTGGTGTGGTCTTCCAGGATATCCCTCAACACAAGATTACACTATTTACTATTTCAGAGTTTGGTTGCTATCTAGGCAGCAGCTCTGACACTACAAACAAATTCATGTTACCATATTGGTCGCATGTCACATCTAAATGGCCGTCTTTGACTATGAAGGAAAATGATGATCAAACATTAATCCAAGCAAGATTTGCCACTCACCTGGAGGTGGCAAATCTGGGTGATGATTTCTTTCAACACGACTTCAAGAAGAAATGAAATTGCACGAGTGAAAACCTTCACAGGAAGAATACCATCCCACACAGATGCCAAGCGATCAAGCTGCAGAATGACCTGCCACATGGAGAAGAAAGAGGTGGGAATGTCAATACAACTTCTTCTCCTCCTCTTCCCTTTATAAGCAGTGTGACATGAGATTTATAAGAATGATGAGAATCACTCATACATTATTTAATGGATTCAATTATTACCACAAATGGAACAAGTTACATTCAAAGTACACCGCTCACATGCCCAATAAATAAATAACATATCCTCCAGTGCGACATCGCCAGGGTGCCTTCGGCGCCCGGAATGCCACAGTGCAGAACATGGAGATGGAATTGGGAGGGGGGGGAGCGCAATAATGGATTAATTGCGTAATTAAAAGAAATAAATAATAAGTATAAAAAATGAATTTCTTAAACAATTGGCTAATAATAGCATACCGAAACAACGTTTTGAAAATTTGAAAATTAATTAAAAACTGCAACTTTTTGAAAATTAATTAAGTAATTGATCGAAAAAATTAAATAACTAATCGATGAATTGATTAATCAATAAATCAAAATACCCTTCACAGCCAAATCTCTTGATCACTGTCATGTCCGAATATCAGCTTCCTAGCTCAAAAGGTGCCTGAGATATTGCCCAGATGGGAAAGAAAAGAAGTACTTCATAAATCGATAATATTTAACTAATCAATCAATGAATTGATAAATCAAGAAATTAAAATACCGTCGAGTGGGGCGACTTTGAATGTCGGGATGACTTTGAACACTTGTTACAACACAAGGTTCATTCGGATGATTTTTTTTACGGTAAAAAAATCATCCGAATGAACCTTGTCACAAGTGTTGAAAGTCACGCCGGCATTCAAACTCACCCCACTTTACGGTACCGTTTTTGCCAAAGCACGTGCTCACTGTTGTGCCCAAATTTCAGCTTACTAGCTCGAAGGAAGGCTGAGATATCGCCCAGAAAACAAGAAATCAACTAAACAAGTAGAGCCGCATTCAAAGTACACCGCTCCATGCCAAATAAATAAATAAAATATCCTCAGGCACCCGACAGTGCAGCACATGAAGATGGAATTGGGATGGAGCGGTGCACAATAATTGATTGATTAATTGCATAATTAAAATAAATAAATGATAATCGTAAAATAATTAATTTCTTGATCAATTGGCTAATAGCATACATAATAGCATTCCTAAACAACCACCCTTTCATCCAGATCAGTAACGTTTTGAAAATTAATCAATCAAGTAATTCATCGAGTAATTAAATAATCAATAAATCAAAAATACCCTTTACAGCCAAATCACTTGATCACTTTTGTGTCCAAATATCAGCTTCCTAACTCAAAAGGTGCCTGAGAAATTGCCCAGATGAGAAAGAAAACAAGTGAATCCTCTTGGATTGCGCTGAGGTTCGGGCTTGGAATTTCTAGGAGGAAGTATAATTTGTATGCAATGAAAGTACATGTAATATGGGATCGAGTAAGATCGAGTAAGCTTCACCAGTGCGCGTGCGCGAATTTACGTCACATCGGCAGCGAGAAGGCGTTCCCCAACACGAACCAATCAGGAACTGCCACGCCCACTTATATGATCTCCGAATTCCTGTGACAGGAATTAGCGTTACACTGGCTGGAAGTCAATCGCTAAAGGCGCTTCCTCAGCGCCAATCACCAGTGCGCGAATTTACGTCACGTCGGCAGCGAGAAGGCGTTCCCCAACACGAACCAATCAGGAACTGCCACGCCCACTTATATGATCTCCGAATTCCTGTGACAGGAATTAGCGTTACACTGGCTGGAAGTCAATCGCTAAAGGCGCTTCCTCAGCGCCAATAAATAAGTACTTAATAAATCGATACAACATGCATTTTAAAGGCCATTTTCCCTGCTAGAGCGGGGGTTAGCCTTGCGGTCCCCATGACAATCTTCTCCATTTTGCCCTATTTTCTGCATCTCTCCTTGTTAACCCCCTTGCCCGCATTTCTTCTTCCACCATCTTTAGCCAAGTCTTTCTCGGTCTTCCCCGTCTTCTACTTCCTTCTACATTCATTTCCATCACTCTTCTCAACCAGTCACTTTCATCCTTCCTCAACACATGACCAAACCATCTCAACCTGTTCCTCTTCACAGCATCAATCACAGGCTCTATTCCCATCATCTTTCGCAATTCATCATTTGTCTTCCCCTCTCTCAACGATACTCCGCACATCCGTCGAACCATTCGCATTTCCACCCTTTCCAACCTTCGTTGCTGCTCTACGTTCATTACCCATGTCTCGCTCCCATAAATCATAACACTTCTCACACATGCAGCATACACCTTTCCCTTCAGCTTCAACGACACTCCCCTCATCATC
Organism: Myxine glutinosa; assembly: GCF_964187855.1. Taxonomy (NCBI): domain Eukaryota; kingdom Metazoa; phylum Chordata; class Myxini; order Myxiniformes; family Myxinidae; genus Myxine; species Myxine glutinosa. The sequence continues at coordinate 201,995,977 of NC_136261.1, read as the reverse complement.
AGCACGCCACTCAATTCCCGAAACTTCTTCCATGCACATCTCACTCGAGCAACCGTTGCCGAGTCTGATCCACCTTCTCCATTCAGCATGTCTCCGGGGTAGCAAAATGTTTTCACACCTTCCAGCTTCACGCCGTCTCCAAGATCCAACTCAACATTTCCTCCAACATCCAACTTAATAAATCGATAGAAATGAAATAATTAATTGACTGATTAATCAAAAAAAAATTGTGCCCAAATTTCAGCTTTCTAGCTCAAAGGATTGCTGAGATATTGCCAGGACAAATCAACAAAAAAGAAAGAAAACAAGAAAGAAAACAGATTGCTCCCATTTGTACTTTTCCCTTTCCCTTTCCCTGCGTACTCCCTTTCGGAGTGCGTCATCGCCAGACCCACTTTGGTGCCCAGCGATGATGTCATGCAGTGCCTGGAGATGGAATAGAAAGGAATGGTGTACAACAAACAAGCGGAGTGAAAACTAAGTACTCCCTTTCGGCTCCCGGCAATGACATCATGCAGCGCCTGGAGATAGTATAGGAAAGGAGTGGCATACTATAGAAAACAAAAAGAATAAATTTCCTTCCCCCTCTTTTTATAATAATTGGGGCAGGGGTATGGAGGAAGAGACAAGACTGAGATTTGCACAGAAGAAACAGATGTATTGGCGAGAGGAATAAGCAAAAGGAACAGTGCATAGTGGGTGACATCAAACACCTGTCGGATAGCTTTTTGGGCAGCAATAAAAGTTTCATCCTCCTCCAAGTTTCCAAACCCCCTAGCACCAGAAAGTGAGGCAAGCAAAGCAGCTTGTTGCTCTTTCAGCTGGGCTGACAGGCATGTTGTCCCTAAGGATGAATGGGGAGGATTAGGGGAAAAAGGAGTGACAATTTGAAAGGAATAATGTCAATGTCAATCAAATGTTTTTTAGAGCAGGGAGCAGAGAAAACAGTAAAAATGAGTAGCAAAAAGAGGTCTAAAAGTTTAAAGTTTGACTTGATCACCACAAGTATACTGGGGAAGACATGATAATGACAAGAGCCATCAGCTAACCCATTTTTGTGAGCTCAGGGACGATGTCAACAAAGGTCAGTCCACAATTGCGAAGTGTGCGTGGTAAGACAGCCATAAACTCATGTCCCATGGTCTGCAAGTGCCGTGCCAAAAAGAGGCAGTTGTTGTAATGCACGGCAGAGAGCTGGGGAAGTAAGCTGAGTGCATCGCTGGATAGAGGAATAAGTTGAATGAACACAGGAACCAGAAAAAAAGAAATAAATTGCTTTGGAATTAAACAAAATATATATTTTTAAACTGAGAATTACTTGGACTTCATCATTATCCAATCTTTCACTTTAAATCTTTAAGCTTATCGAATAAAATGCAGTGTTCCATGGAAAATACAGCGTTGGTTAACTACTCAGCAATTTCTGTGAAAGTAACCATATCTCGTCCATGACTAGCTTCAAAGCATGTGATATTACGTAAATATTTTGGCCAATCGAGGAGAAGGCCCAGATGTAAATAATGACATTATTTAATGACATAAATAATGACATTACATTTTCATTAAAAATGCTTACAAATATAAATACTGTTGCCAATTCCAAAAGGTTAACTCACTCTTTTGCAGTCAGTGCCATGTTATTTAATCAAAAATGACCTGTTTGCTTTGCTTCGATCTTGCATGATCCCCAAAGTTCCCTCTTGATCTCTCTTGATCCCGGAAATAGTGGCCGTTTTAACTGCTTGGAGTTTAAGTTTGAAGGAAGAAACGGTATTCTGTATTGACTTAAGAAGATAGATGTTGAGTTTAAATTGCATAATTTTAAACGTCCAGGCATCACAAGCCTTGTGTTTGAATTTCATTATATTTTAGATCCAAAATAAAAGTTCATTTTTACTTTCCGTACCATGAACCAGCTTCGCTGATCGACGCAAGATTTATACCATATATTAAACTTTAATCAGACGAAAGGAATCACACGACTTAAAACTAAACAACAAATTATATATATAATTATGATGTAGTTTCATATATAACCGAAAGGTTTTCAGTCACAAGTGCATGGAGACCACTGCGTTGCCCTGATGAAGCCCTAATAAGGGCGAAACCAGGTCGGTAACTGTGAGTTTTGCATACACTTGTGACAGTATCTGAATTAACATCTATAAAAAAATGACGCACTGAGAGATGGCTCCTCCGGAGCTGGGCAGGCAGGGTGGACACACGTGGCGATGACGTCACGGCATTCGCTCAATAGGTTGGAGCACTAAATTATACATAACCACCGTTTAGAGGCCATTTTTCCCCGCAAAGCGGGGGTTGGCCTTTTCGGGGACCGTGGTAGTTGTTGTTTTTTGGTCCCCTTTTTGAAGCAATGTTTTACGGCCGGATGCCCTTCCTGACGCCAACCCTTTTGGCCGCCTTCAACGACAAACAGGGAATTACCAGTGAACTGGTACTCAATTTGCCGACCTCGGAAGGATGACAGGCTGAGTCAACCCCCCTGGCATTAATTCGGCGATCGACCGAGATTCGAACTCAGGATCCTAGGATCCTAAGCCGGCACCCTAGCCGCTAGCCCAACACCAGGGATAAATTATACATACCGATATATATATATATATATATATATATATATATATATATATATATATATATATATATATATATATATATATATATATATATATATATATATATATATATATATATATATATATATATATATATATTGTTACTGATCGCGGTTTAGATGTTATGATGACCGAGCGGTGGTGTATTACCGCGACCTAATAGGATCCCTGACTCACCCGATTCACCCAGGACTTTGGCCGGATCGCACCACAGCTAGTCAATAGGGAAAAGACAAAGGCGACACGGATGTGAAGAAGAAAAAGAAGACAAAAAGGTTGGAAATGCTACTGAATTTATTTACTATTTACACACATAAGCAAAAAGGAGCAATCAAGTTTATTTACAACACATAAGACGCAGGTGACACAGGGAAAATACTAGCTTACCTACAGACTTAATTAAATACCCAGGGACAGAACAAACAAAACAAACTCACGTATACAAGAAGGGTGGAAAGGCAGGAGGTGGATGGTTGGAGGGAGAGGAAAGGTCCAAGGGGGTCCTGCAGCTCAACCGGCGCGTTTAGCAGCCGCCGTTCAGGCCAGGCCTCACGCTGCTGTTTTGGCTGCTGTGTACGTCGCGTGCTTTGCCAGGCCTTGTCCGACTCGTCTGGTCCAAACCCTCAACTCTTTCTTGGTTCACTCCCTCCTCACCACCGACTCCTCACCGCAACCAACTGACCACCGACTCCACTGACTGACTCTTCACGACTCTCTCTTGACGACCAACTACCTCTGGCAACCGACTCAGACCAACTCAAAGTGCATCTCCTCTGGGAACGCCCCCGCCGTGGGTTATATAGGCCCCGCCCCTCAACCTTTGCGAACCTCCCCCAAACGTTCTCTCCCCGCCCTCTCAAGCCAAACCCCTTGTTCATGGTTGGTCGAGTGGGGCTGGATCACTCCTCCCCTCTCTGACGAGGTGGGGACCCGCCTTTCTTCTCCGACTCAAGCACATGGTCAATGGCGGTTATTGGAGGGGAGGTGATTGGGAATCGAGGGCCCAGCAATGACGAGAGGGGATGTAATATGGAAATGGAGGTTTTGGGGATGGGAAGGAAAGGGAGATTTTGGGGATGGGAAGGAAAGGGGATCTATTCTCTTTCACTGGTGCAATGGAGTACTTCAATTAATGGGAGACACAGCCTTACCCTAAAACACAGAATAAGAGATAACTATCAACAGGAGTATTTCTATTATTTGGCTGACGTGTATGCTCGTGGACTAATTATGGGATGCCCTTTCACCTTTACACAGTTCCGGAGGTAGGGGGCGCAGAATAAACAATAATAATAATAGTACAGCACACAATCAAAAAATATACAGTCCTCATCTCCGCAACACTGCACCCTCCTCCTCTTAGGCACGTCCCGGGCCTACAACTTTTACTTTTAGTGTGACACGTAGGTGTAGTTCCCTCTACTTTTAACCTGACCCTGAGTGCGACAGTTTTAAAACATAAAGAAATGTGTCCCGCTGCTCCATTGCACCCTGCCTAACAGACTTACGCCCACAGTTAACCGAATTGCGGAATGGTCTTCAAACTACACACTGACGGTGGGAAGCATTATTTACAATGACGCTATTTTTATTTACAAAACTAACCCAGGACCTGTAATTGTTCTTTCTGGGGGGGAGACAGTCTGCTCTGCATCGACGCACCATTAAAGCACCCAAAAACGCACCAATACACACCCAAGCACCAATCGGTGCAGTCACCATAGTTCATCAGTGTTCCATAAAAATAAAATCAACAACCCCTAACCCTGCAGGTGATCTCTTGCTCTTCGGCTCCCTCTGCTGGTTATTATTATTTTCCTGGTGTTGTCATCTTCCCTTGCTGGCGGCCTATTTGCAATAAAAGAATGCACCTAATGTGTCCGTTTTTATTTTATTTATGGCCCACAGGGGCCGACTATGTGTGGTTCACCTGTGGGGCATCGGTGCCCTGTGGCCAAGGTCCGCCAGCAAGATTTCGGGCCCTCATGGCCGGTTCCAGCAGAGGGGCCATGCCCCAACCCATGGGGTCCATAAGTGGTGCTCGGCCACAGACATGTGGTCCATAATGTGGTGCATCGATGCAGACAGCTGGTTCTGGGAATTTCGGGCGCACAATGGCCGACCCACGCACGCTCCCCTCGGCACCCAGTGGCGCACAGGTCATGTGGGAGACAAAATGGGAAAGACAATTGAGCGAGGGGTAAGGTCACAAGGGTACACATCAATAAGGCAATGCAAGGCGAAATGCGTACGGAGGGCGAAGTGAGAAAGCTCATCCCTACCGTACGTCACCCCCCTGTCACCTACCCTACCCTTGCCCTTACCCCATATGTACAAAAATCTACACATTTACAAATTTGTCACTACTGTCACGTCTTCCCCATATTTCCCCTATACCAAATTCGTCTCCACAATCCCTCTACTTCAAAATTTGCCATCACCAAATTCATCATCAATCCTCATAAGGAGGCAGAGATGGAATATCAAAGCACAATGTCACACCCACGTCATGATGCGTCTCACAATCCAAACATTTGCACAGTAAAAAATAATTAAACATGGCATGGTGCGGAGTACCTGTCACCTCAGGTGAGTGGATGCAGATGGTGCGAGGAGACTTCATCCTAACTACTTCCTAAATGACATTAACACACTTTACACTACCCGGGGTCTCTCCCTGCCAATCCATTGGCCAACTTACACTATGGGTTCTAAAAACCAATTCCCATTGACCAAACTGTGGTGCTTCTCAATTTGGGGTCTCACTCCCCCGATTCATCTCCCGGTGCCTCGCACAATTTCTGGGCTGCGACGTGTAGCTCTCCCAGCAGGTCTACCCACCTGCACACCTCCACCACTGCAGTTGCCACCCGAGCTTACCTAGCTCCTCACCCTAACCTAACTAACTGGGGCAGGCCCTCTCCTGGCTCTGTCACCCCCTGGTGCCCTCTGGCACTGGGCTACCCGGGTCCGTCCTCCGGATCCTCGGGCCCCATCCACAACTACCGGCTCCCAGAGCCCACCTGCGGCCTCACCTGGCTGACATCCTCACAGTGGTGGAGTGCCCAAACCAACTACACACACTAACAGGCTACACGCCCAGCCATTTCCACAACACTAATGCACCCATCCAAATACCATTCTTTCACCTCGCACCACAGATGCCAATATCCAACCACAATTTACCTGTACCCTCTACCTAACACTTACACTACCCGCCCCGGGTATCCGTGATGGGGGTCCACTCTTCCCCCATTCACACCTTCGCACCATCCACTCCACTCCACTATTTCCACCATACTCACTCCACGACCATCCATTCCTATACTCCATACCATTTATTCCATACACCTGTCCTCCATTCACCTGTCGTTGCACACCTGTGCAATCATACCTGGTGCCACATGCACCCTCCTCCTCTTCCTGGACCAGTTGGTCAACACAACACACATCACCATCACTCACTCATACACTGCTCCACACACCTGTTCAGTTGCACACCTGTGCAATCACACCTGTTCAATCCTCACACACACGGCATCATCTCATCTAACTACTGCCCTCTGAAACTTGCGCTTCCCAGTCGTCCCTTTAAACTATTGCGCTCCCTCGTCATTATAATCCACACTAAACTACCTGCGTCCCCACTACAGGTATCAGTCACTAACTAAACTTAACGTTACCTAATGTCATCTTCGCTAGATCCCTACAATATAACCTAACCCACCCGGGCTAGTTTTCACTGCCATACACCCCATAAACTATAGCGCATTTGCCCCACCTGTGAGGGATGGTGGATTTGCCATCCCACCACATCGGGGGTCTCTCACTATAAATTTTGCTCGTCCAAATTCCAACCAATTCAAAAATTTTCCATTTACTGCCAATTCTACCCATACCATCATCAAATTTTGCTTTTTTCTAATTTCGGGGCCAAAACACTATCCTCATCACCCGTCTACTTATGACATCCTCTCGGTGCGCCAATTTCCTTCGAAAGCTCGGCTTCGTACAGCCGAGCCATGAACGCGGGTTCTTTTGTGCCAGCGGCTGGATATGTCCCGCATTCGTGGCAGGGACGGGGGCTTACCCGGGCCGAGATCCCACGCACCACCTCGGCGTGGAGCCATCCAATGTCCCGATCTCGACCTGCCGGCACGTCTCAATAGAAAGTGGTCGCCATGACGACCCTTCCTATCGGCCTGCCCGCTCCGCCTAGTGGAGCCCGGACGCGGCCGTTCCAAGCGAGGCCCAGCGTGGCACGCGAAGCTGCCCGACGCGCACCGAGGGCCCGATTCGGCTATAAGTCGTTCTAACCTTTAACCCGGTCACCGTCGATGCTTCACCTGGACGCTTACATGCATACGCTACCCCTTTCTTGCTCATACCTCCAGCTGTTCCCATGCTCCTCGTACCTTTCCTTACACACCTCGGTACACTCATTCCGCTCACAGACTTGGTCACACACCTGACCACCGAACACCTTGGCACACATTCGTCGCTCGCACACCTCACCAACACTCCTCTTCGCGCCCCTTTCTCGGTCACCTCCTTTGTGACAATCACAGGTGTGCTCTCACCCGCACACCCAACCACGTGCCTCACTACCAATTCCAGCGTGCATTCCCACTCACGCTCTACCATTCCAGGTGTGCATCCTTCCATTCCAGGTGTACATCCTCGCTCACCTGCCACAACCAACTCACGCTCCGTGTCACTCTCACTACTCTCACCTCCACTCTCGGTCGCGCACTCACCCTTACTCTCGACAGCGCACTCTTTCCTCATGCACCTGCCCGTTACACACCTCTCTCGCGCACACTCTTCCGCACATTTTTTTTTTTTTTTTTTTTTTTGTATACAATATCGAGGCTCGTGAAAGAGCGAGGCATGCATTCTCGAGGCATGCATGCAGGCATGCATTCTCCCTTACTCTTGACATTGTCCCGTTACACCCTCTGTAACACTCACGACAGGCATGCATTCTCCCTTACTCTTGACAGCATGCGCTTTCCCCATGCAACCGTCCGTTACACACCTTTCTCGCGCATCCTCTTGCGCACACTTTTTCGTTACCTCCTCCGTATCACTCACCACACCGCGCTTCCCTGTGCTCCCTCGCACACGCGCTACGACCGACTCACTCCTGACGGCACACTCACTCCTCGGCGTGCACTTTTTCCTCACACACCCCATGGTCGGACATTCTCGCACACCTCTTTCTTCGCACACCAGACCTGTCGCACACTTCACCAACGGCCTTTCACGAACACCCGGATCCAAACCAATCCCCAAGCCGACTGAAGCTTTCCTCACATCATATACATTGCCACTCACCTCGGCACCTCGTCTCCGCACCTCCTTTGCCACCTGCAAACTCTTTATTTGGTTAGTGAGCATCACATCATGAGTTGAGCACCGACCTTGTACCAATTCCATTACTTCCTCCTGGATTTCTCTTTTAGTTTCTGTCCGTCTCTTCTTAATTTCACTCACCTCTTCTTCCACTTCCTCTAATTTTTGTTTAACCTCTTTTATTTCTCGGTGCGTCTCCTCAAGTTCGTCCTCTAAGGCTACCGTGACCATCTCTATGTGCATCCTCACCTGCCGGTCCTTTGTCTCCATTATCTCTGTCACCTCGTCCACCCTCATTGTCAGTTCCTCCCGTACCATCTGACATTGCCTCTGCGTCACTATTAATTCGTTTTTAATTTCTTTTTGTGTCGCCTTTAACCCTCCTAGTACCGCAGTGTTCTTTTGAACCTGCTCCACTAGTTCTTTTTGTCCCTCCGTCAGCTGTTCCACCTCCTCCGTCAGATCTTCTATTCCCCCTTGTAACTTTGCCGTATTATTCCTCACTTCTTTCTCCATACGCTTCTCACCTCGCTTTACCTCCTCGCGTAGCCCCGAAACCTCCTCACTTACCCCTCGTCGTATTTCCGCCATCTCTTTTGTAGATGCCACCCTCATCTGTCCCAATTCATCCCTCTGAGCATCCAGTTTGGTTTCTACCCCGATTTTCACCTCCTCTATCTGCTCTCCCATTTGTTTGATTTCCCTGGCAGATTGTTCCCCTATTTCCCGCAATTTGTCCTCCATCCTATTTTCTAACCCCATTAACCCATTTTTCACCCCCTCTAACTGATTCTCCTGGGCAGCCATTCTGTTTTCCACCCCCGTTAACCCATTCTTTACCTCTTTTATCCCGTTGTCTAACCCCTCAAAATTATTGTCTTCAAATCAAAATTATATGTCAAATTTATAACTTATATATATGTCAAAATTATAACTTCTCACCGGTACCCCTCACTTCGTCCCTCATTACCCCTATTTGGCCCCCCATTTCTCCCATACTGCTTTTCAAACCTCTAATTTGGTCTCCCAATTGCTCACTATTCTTTTCAATAAGGGCCTTCATTTGCATCATAAAAAGGTTCAAATCCACCAGCGGCGCTGCTGCGGTCGCGGGCGCGGCAAAATTTGGTGCTGCTACACCCACGTGCGCGAGGACGCCATTTTGTGCGCCTGATACCACCTCAACCGCCTCCTCATTGCTCCCCTCCATTTGATCCTGGGTTACTCCTAACCCCTCTATCTCTCCCACCGGCATCCCGTCGCCTTGACCAGCCATGGCGCGATTTCAAAATTCGGGTTTTTCTTTAAAAAAAAAACAAATTTCGGCAGCTCGTAATTTTGACCAAATTTTTTTTTTTTCTATTCGTTTTAAAAATTTGGTTCGGGCCTCGAATCCCACTCCCAGACACCAATTGTTACAGATCGCGGATTAAGATGTTATTTACCGAGCAGTGGTATTGCCGCGACCTAACAGGATCCCTGACTCACCCGATTCACCCAGGACTTTGGCCGGATCGCACCACAGCTAGTCAATAGGGAAAAGACAAAGGCGACACGGATGTGAAGAAGAAAAAGAAGACAAAAAGGCTGGAAATGCTACTGAATTTATTTACTATTTACACACATAAGCAAAAAGGAGCAATCAAGTTTATTTACAACACATAAGACACAGGTGACACAGGGAAAATACTAGCTTATCTTCAGACTTAATTAAATACCCAGGGACAGAACAAACAAAACAAACTCACGTATACAAGAAGGGTGGAAAGGCAGGAGGTGAATGGTTGGAGGGAGAGGAAAGGTCCAAGGGGGTCCTGCAGCTCAACCGGCGCGTTTAGCAGCCGCCGTTCAGGCCAGGCCCCACGCTGCTGTTTTGGCTGCTGTGTACGTCGCGTGCTTTGCCAGGCCTTGTCCGACTCGTCTGGTCCAAACCCTCAACTCTTTCTTGGTTCACTCCCTCCTCACCACCGACTCCTCACCGCAACCAACTGACCACCGACTCCACTGACTGACTCTTCACGACTCTCTCTTGACGACCAACTCCCTCTGGCAACCGACTCAGACCAACTCAAAGTGCATCTCCTCTGGGAACGCCCCCGCCGTGGGTTATATAGGCCCCGCCCCTCAACCTTTGCGAACCTCCCCCAAACGTTCTCTCCCCGCCCTCTCAAGCCAAACCCCTTGTTCATGGTTGGTCGAGTGGGGCTGGATCACTCCTCCCCTCTCTGACGAGGTGGGGACCCGCCTTTCTTCTCCGACTCAAGCACATGGTCAATGGCGGTTATTGGAGGGGAGGTGATTGAGAATTGAGGGCCCAGCAATGACGAGAGGGGATGTAATATGGAAATGGAGGTTTTGGGGATGGGAAGGAAAGGGAGATTTTGGGGATGGGAAGGAAAGGGAGATTTTGGGGATGGGAAGGAAAGGGGATCTATTCTCTTTCACTGGTGCAATGGAGTACTTCAATTAATGGGAGACACAGCCTTACCCTAAAACACAGAATAAGAGATAACTATCAACAGGAG
>NC_136261.1:201867964-201980464 GCF_964187855.1 Myxine glutinosa | reverse complement strand
CGCCTTCTGCCACTCCTTGAACTTCTTCCTCTTCTCGTCAATCCTCTTTCCAACTTCATCATCCCACCAACATGTTTCCGAGTGCCTCGGTGGTCCTTTCGTTCATCCAAATACCTCACCAACAGCTCCCAACAGACTAGCTTTCATTGACATCCAACCACTTTCAAGCTCAACCACATCACCCTCTACCCTACTCAGCCTCTCTTTTAATGCCTCACTTACTGTCACCTCTTTCAACCTCCACACCTTCATTCTCGGTTGGTACTTCACCCGCCGAGCTCTCCTCGCACCTTTCACCCTTATGTCGCAGACAACCAAGTGGTGCTGTGAAACAGCCTCCTCCCCCGGGATCACCTTTGTGTCCCGGAGGTGCCCCCTATCTCGCCTACGCACCATCAGGTAGTCAACGGTTGTCGTCGACCCACCATTTTTGAAATCACATATTTTTGATTGGGAACCACCAGTAATTACATATATATATATATATATATATATATATATATATATATATATATATATATATATATATATATATATATATATATACCGATATATATATACCGATATATATATACCGATACATATATATACCGATATATATATATATATACCGATATACATATATATACCGATATATATATATGTATATATATATATATACACCTTTGTGTCCCTCTTATATATATATATATCTCTTATATCTCTATATATCTCTCTCTACATATATATATATATATATATATATATATATATATATCTCTATATATCTCTATATATCTCTATATATCTTATATCTCTTATATATATATATATATACCCCCCCCACAAATTATATATATATATATATATATATACACATACAGTATATATATACATCTATATATATATATATATATATATATATATATATATATATATATATATATATATATATATATATATATATATATACACATACAGTATATATATACATCTATCTATATATATATATATATATATATATATATATATATATATATATATTGTTGTGGATATGAGAATGTTTTTTTATTTTATTGTTGTGGTAAAATGTTGTTGTAAAAGGTTGTTGTAAAATATCACCCCTCCTCCCTCCGTTTGTGGTTGTATAAAGGTCAAAGGGCGTTCCCGTAGTTAGTCCATAAAACATACATGCAGGACACGATATATCTTTTTTGACAGTTATATCCTTATTATGTGTATTAGTGTAAGGCTGTGTCTTCCATTAAATGAAATACTCCATTGCACCAGTGAAAGAGAATAGATCCCCTTTCCTTCCCATCCCCAAAATCTCCCTTTCCTTCCCATCCCCAAAACCTCCATTTCCATATTACATCCCCTCTCGTCATTGCTGGGCCCTCGATTCTCAATCACCTCCCCTCCAATAACCGCCATTGACCATGTGCTTGAGTCGGAGAAGAAAGGCGGGTCCCCACCTCGTCAGAGAGGGGAGGAGTGATCCAGCCCCACTCGACCAACCATGAACAAGGGGTTTGGCTTGAGAGGGCGGGGAGAGAACGTTTGGGGGAGGTTCGCAAAGGTTGAGGGGCGGGGCCTATATAACCCACGGCGGGGGCGTTCCCAGAGGAGATGCACTTTGAGTTGGTCTGAGTCGGTTGCCAGAGGGAGTTGGTCGTCAAGAGAGAGTCGTGAAGAGTCAGTCAGTGGAGTCGGTGGTCAGTTGGTTGCAGTGAGGAGTCGGTGGTGAGGAGTGAGTGAACCAAGAAAGAGTTGAGGGTTTGGACCAGACGAGTCGGACAAGGCCTGGCAAAGCATGCGACGTACACAGCAGCCAAAACAGCAGCGTGGGGGCCTGGCCTGAACGGCGGCTGCTAAACGCGCCGGTTGTACTGCGGGACCCCCTTGGACCTCCCTCTCCCTCCAGCCATCCACCTCCTGCCTTTCCACCCTTCTTGTATACGTGAGTTTGTTTTGTTTGTTCTGTCCCTGGGTATTTAATTAAGTCTGTAGGTAAGCTAGTATTTTCCCTGTGTCACCTGCGTCTTATGTGTTGTAAATAAACCTTGATTGCTCCTTTTTGCGTGTGTAAATAATAAATCCAATTACTCTTCTGTCCGTCTTCTCGTTTTATTCCTTTTTCCTCTTGCATTTCGTCGTTTCAGTCTTTTCCCAGATTGGGCAGCTGTGGTGCGATCCGGCCAAAGTCCTGGGTGAATCGGGTGAGTCAGGGATCCTGTAACGGTCGCGGCAATACCACCGCTCGGTAAATAACATCTTAATCCGCGATCTGTAACAATTGGTGTCAGGAGTGGGATTCGAGGCCCGAACCAAATTTTTAAAACGAATAGAGAAAAAAAATTTTGGTCAAAATTACGAGCTGCCGAAATTTGTTTTTTTTAAAGAAAAACCCGAATTTTGAAATCGCGCCATGGCTGGTCAAGGCGACGGGATGCCGGTGGGAGAGCTAGAGGAGGGGTTAGGAGTAACCCAGGATCAAATGGAGGGGAGCAATGAGGAGGCGGTTGAGGGGGTATCAGACGCACAAAATGGCGCTCTCGCGCACGTGGTTGAGGGGGCCACGACCGCGGAACCAATGAGCGCGGCCCAAATGCAAGCCTTCATGACCCAATTCATGGTGGAAATGCAGAAAAAAAACGATAGTGGGAAAATGGAAAGCAGAATGATGGGGGCCATTATGGGGCAAATGGGGGCAATGAGGGACGAATTGAGGGCTGATAGTGAGCGAATGAGGGACGAAGCGAGGGCTCAGAGTGAGCAATTGGGGGTAATGAGGGACGAAGCGAGGGGTACCGGTGAGGGATTAGAAAAAAAATTTGAGGGGTTAGACGATGGGATAAAAGAGGTGAAAAATGGGTTAATGGGGTTAGAAAATAGGATGGAGGACAAATGGCGGGAGATAGGGGAGCAATCCGCCCGAGAAATTAAACAGATGGGAGAGCAGATAGAGGAGGTAAAAATCGGGGTAGAAACCAAACTGGATGCTCAGAGGGATGAATTGGGACAGATGAGGGCGGCATCTACAAAAGAAAGGGAGGAGATGAAGGAGGAGATACGACGAGGTGTGGGTGAGGAAGTTTCAGGGCTACGCGAGGAGGTAAAGCGAGGTGAGAAGCGTATGGAGAAAGAAGTGAGAAATAATACGGCAAAGTTACAAGGGGGAATAGAAGATCTGACGGAGGAGGTGGAACAGCTGACAGAGGGACAAACGAAGTTAGTGGAGCAGGTTCAAAGGAACACTGCAGTACTCGGAGGGTTAAAGGCGACACAAAAAGAAATAAAAAATGACTTGATAGCGACACAGAGGCAATGTCAGATGGTACGTGAGGAACTGACAATGAGGGTGGACGAGGTGAGAGAGATAATGGAGACAAAGGACCGGCAGGTGAGGATGCACATATAGACGGTCACGGTAGCCTTAGAGGACGAACTTGAGGAGACGCACCGAGAAATAAAAGAGGTTAAACAAAAATTAGAGGAAGTGGAAGAAGAGGTGAGTGAAATTAAGAAGGGACGAACAGAAACTAAAAGAGAAATCCAGGAGGAGGTGATGGAATATGTGCAAGGTCGGTGCTCAACTCATGATGTGATGCTCACTAACCAAATAAAGAGTTTGCAGGTGGCAAAGGAGGTGCAGAGACGAGGTGCGGAGGTGAGTGGCAATGTATATGATGTGAGGAAAGCTTCAGTCGGCTTGAGGATTGGTTTGGATCCGGGTGTTCGTGAGAGGCCGTTGGTGAAGTGTGCGACAGGTCAGGTGTGCGAAAAAAGAGGTGTGCGAGAATGTCCGACCATGGGGTGTGTGAGGAAAAAGTGCACGCCGAGGAGTGAGTGTGCCGTCAAGAGTGAGTCGGTCGAAGCGCGTGTGCGAGGGAGCACAGGGAAGCGCGGTGTGGTGAGTGTTACGGAGGAAGTAACGAAAAAGTGTGCGCAAGAGGATGCGCGAGAAAGGTGTGTAACGGACAGGTGCATGGGGAAAGCGCATGCTGTCAAGAGTAAGGGAGAATGCATGCCTGTGGTGAGTGTTACAGAGGGTGTAACGGGAAAATGTGCGGAAGAGTGTGCGCGAGAAAGGTGTGTAACGGACAGGTGCATGAGGAAAGAGTGCGCTGTCGAGAGTAAGGGTGAGTGCGCGACCGAGAGTGGAGGTGAGAGTAGTGAGAGTGACACGGAGCGTGAGTTGGTTGTGGCAGGTGAGCGAGGATGTACACCTGGAATGGAAGGATGCACACCTGGAATGGTAGAGCGTGAGTGGGAATGCACGCTGGAATTGGTAGTGAGGCACGTGGTTGGGTGTGCGGGTGAGAGCACACCTGTGATTGTCACAAAGGAGGTGACCAAGAAAGGGGCGCGAAGAGGTGTGTTGGTGAGGTGTGCGAGCGACGAATGTGTGCCAAGGTGTTCGGTGGTCAGGTGTGTGACCAAGTCTGTGAGCGGAATGAGTGTACCGAGGTGTGTAAGAAGAGGGACGACGAGGAGCATGGAAACAGCTGCATGTATGAGCAAGAAAGGGGTAGCGTATGCTTGTAAGCATCCAGGTGAGGCGTCGACGGTAACCGGGTTAGAGGTTAGAATGACTTATAGCCGAATCGGGCCCTCGGTGCGCGTCGGGCAGCTTCGCATGCCGCGAGGACCAGCGGGGATCCGAACCACGGCGGTTTTGAAAGAACCGCCGTACGCGATCCACGCTGTGCCTCGCTTGGAACGGCCGCGTCCGGGCTCCACTAGGCGGAGCGGGCAGCTGGATAGGAAGGGTCGTCATGGCGACCACGTTTTGTTGAGACGTGCCGGCAGGTCGAGATCGGGACATTGGATGGCTCCACGCCGAGGTGGTGCGTGGGATCTCGGCCCGGGTAAGCCCCCGCCCCTGCCCCGAATGCGGGACGCATCCAGCCGCCGGCACAAAAGAATCCGCGTTCATTGCTCGGCTGTACGAAGCCGGGCTGTAGACGTGAATTGGCGCACCGAGAGGATGTAATAAGTAGACGGATGATGATGGTAGTGATTTGATACGAAATTTAGAAAAGTGAGTAGAATTGGCAGTAAATGGAAAATTTTTGAATTGGTTGGAATTTGGACGAGCAAAAATTTATAGTGAGAGACCCCCGATGTGGTGGGATGGCAAATCCACCATCCCTCACAAGTGGGGGCAAATGCGCAATAGTTTATGGGGTGGCTATGACAACAGAGCCAGGGAGGGCTTGGATAATTGTAGGGATCTAGCGAAGATGACATTAGGTAACGTTAAGATTAGTTAGTGACTGATACCTGTAGTGGGGACGCAGGTAGATTAGTGTGGATGATAATGACGTGGGAGCGCAATAGTTTAAAGGGACGACTGGGAAGCGCAAGTTTCAGAGGGGAGTAGTTAGCTGAGATGATGCCGTGTGTGTGAGGATTGAACAGGTGTGATTGCACAGGTGTGCAACTGAACAGGTGTGTGGAGCAGTGTATGAGGGAGTAGTGGTGATTGTGTGTTGTGTTGACCAACTGGTCCAGGAAGAGGAGGAGGGTGCAGGTGGCACCAGGTAGGATTGCACAGGTGTGCAACGACAGGTGAATGAAAGACAGGTGTATAGAATAAATGGTATGGAGTATTGGAATGGATGGTCGTGGAGTGAGTATGGTGGAAATTGTGGAGTGGAGTGGATGGTGCGAAGGTGTGAATGGGGGAAGAGTGGACCCCCATCACGGATACCCGGGGCGGGAAGTGTAAGTGTTAGGTAGAGGGTACAGGTAAATTGTGGTTGGATATTGGCATCTGTGGTGCGGGTGAAAGAATGGTCTTTGGATGGGTGCATTAGTGTTGTGGAAATGGCTGGGCGTGTAGCCTGTTAGTGTGTGTAGTTGGTTTGGGCACTCCACCACTGTGAGGATGTCGGCCAGGTGAGGCCGCAGGTGGGCTCTGGGAGCCGGTAGTAGTTGTTGTGGATGGGGCCCGAGGATCCGGAGGACGGACCCGGGTAGCCCAGTGCCAGAGGGCACCATGGGGTGACAGAGCCAGGAGGGGCTGTCCCCAGTTAGTTAGGTTAGGGTGAGGAGCTAGGTAAGCTCGGGTGGCAACTACAGTGGTGGAGGTGTGCAGACCTGCTGGGAGAGCTACACGTCGCAGCCCAGAAATTGTGCGAGGCACCGGGAGATGAATCGGGGGAGTGAGACCCCAAATTGAGAAGCACCACAGTTTGGTCAATGGGAATTGGTTTTTAGAACCCATAGTGTAAGTTGGCCAATGGATTGGCAGGGAAAGACCCCGGGTAGTGTAAAGTGTGTTAAAATCATTTCGAGGATAGTTAGGATGAAGGATCTCCTCGCACCATCTGCATCCACTCACCTGAGGTGACAGGTACTCCACACCATGCCAAGTTTTGATTATTTTTTATGATGCAAATGTTTGGATTGTGAGACGCATCATGACGTGGGTGTGACATTGTGCTTTGATGTTCCATCTCTGCCTCCTTATGAGGATTGATGATGAATTTGGTGATGGCAAATTTTGGATAGAGGGATTGTGGTGACGAATTTGGTATCGAGGAAATATGGGGAGACGTGACAGTAGTGACGAATTTGTAAATGTGTAGATTTTTGTACATATGGGGTAAGGGCAAGGGTAGGGTAGGTGACAGGGGGGTGACGTACGGTAGGGACGAGCTTTCTCACTTCGCCCTCCGTACGCATTTCGCCTTGCATTGCCTTATTGATGTGTACCCTTGTGACCTTACCCCTCGCTCAATTGCCTTTCCCCTTTTGTCTCCCACATGACCTGTGCGCCATTGGGTGCCGAGGGGAGCGTGCGTGGGTCGGCCATTGTGCGCCCGAAATTCCCAGAACCAGCTGTCTGCATCGATGCACCACATTATGGACCACATGCTTGTGGCCGAGCACCACTTATGGACCCCATGGGTTGGGGCATGGCCCCTCTGCTGGAACCGGCCATGAGGGCCCGAAATCTTGCTGGCGGACCTTGGCCACACGGCACCGATGCCCCACAGGTGAACCACACGTAGTCGGCCCTGTGGGCCATAAATAAACGGAAATAAAAAGGACACATTGGGCACACTTTATTACAAATAGGCCGCCAGTAAGCAAAGCAAAAGAATGACAACATCTGGAAGACCAAATATAATAACCAGCAGAGGGAGCCGAAGAGCAAGAGATCACCTGCAGGGTTAGGGGTTGTTGATTTTATTTTTATGGAACACTGATGAACTATGGTGACTGCACCGATTGGTGCTTGGGTGCTTGTATTGGTGTGTTTTTGGGTGCGTTCATGGTGCGTCGATGCAGAGCAGACTGTCTCCCCCCCAGAAAGAACAATCACAGGTCCTGGGTTAGTTTTGTAAATAAAAATAGCGTCATTGTAAATAATGCTTCCCACCGTCAGTGTATAGTTTGAAGACCATTCCGCAATTCGGTTAACTGTGGGCGTAAGTCTGTTAGGCAGGGTGCAATGGAGCAGCGGGACACATTTATTTATGTTTTAACACTGTCGCACTCAGGGTCAGGTTAAAAGTAGAGGGAACTACACCTACGTGCCACACTAAGGTAAAAGTTATAGGCCCGGGACGTGCCTAAGGGGAGGAGGGCGCAGTGTTGTGGATATGAGAATGTTTTTTTTTTTTTATTGTTGTGGTAAAATGTTGTTGTAAAAGGTTGTTGTAAAATATCACCCCTCCTCCCTCCGTTTGTGGTTGTATAAAGGTCAAAGGGCGTTCCCATAGTTAGTCCATAAAACATACATGCAGGACACGATATATCTTTTTTGAGTTATATCCTTATTATGTGTATTAGTGTAAGGCTGTGTCTTCCATTAATTGAAATACTCCATTGCACCAGTGAAAGAGAATAGATCCCCTTTCCTTCCCATCCCCAAAATCTCCCTTTCCTTCCCATCCCCAAAACCTCCATTTCCATATTACATCCCCTCTCGTCATTGCTGGGCCCTCGATTCCCAATCACCTCCCCTCCAATAACCGCCATTGACCATGTGCTTGAGTCGGAGAAGAAAGGCGGGTCCCCACCTCGTCAGAGAGGGGAGGAGTGATCCAGCCCCACTCGACCAACCATGAACAAGGGGTTTGGCTTGAGAGGGCGGGGAGAGAACGTTTGGGGGAGGTTCGCAAAGGTTGAGGGGCGGGGCCTATATAACCCACGGCGGGGGCGTTCCCAGAGGAGATGCACTTTGAGTTGGTCTGAGTCGGTTGCCAGAGGGAGTTGGTCGTCAAGAGAGAGTCGTGAAGAGTCAGTCAGTGGAGTCGGTGGTCAGTTGGTTGCGGTGAGGAGTCGGTGGTGAGGAGTGAGTGAACCAAGAAAGAGTTGAGGGTTTGGACCAGACGAGTCGGACAAGGCCTGGCAAAGCACGCGACGTACACAGCAGCCAAAACAGCAGCGTGGGGGCCTGGCCTGAACGGCGGCTGCTAAACGCGCCGGTTGTACTGCAGGACCCCCTTGGACCTCCCTCTCCCTCCAGCCATCCACCTCCTGCCTTTCCACCCTTCTTGTATACGTGAGTTTATTTTGTTTGTTCTGTCCCTGGGTATTTAATTAAGTCTGTAGGTAAGCTAGTATTTTCCCTGTGTCACCTGCGTCTTATGTGTTGTAAATAAACCTTGATTGCTCCTTTTTGCGTGTGTAAATAATAAATCCAATTACTCTTCTGTCCGTCTTCTCGTTTTATTCCTTTTTCCTCTTGCATTTCGTCGTTTCAGTCTTTTCCCAGATTGGGCAGCTGTGGTGCGATCCGGCCAAAGTCCTGGGTGAATCGGGTGAGTCAGGGATCCTGTAACGGTCGCGGCAATACCACCGCTCGGTAAATAACATCTTAATCCGCGATCTGTAACAATATATATATATATATATATATATATATATATATATATATATATATATATATATATATATATATATATATATATATATACATATACAGTATATATATATATATATATATATATATATATATATATATATATATATATATATATATATATATATATATATATATATATATATATATATATATAATTCCATTAATCTCTGTGTGTATGTGTGTTTGTATGTGTGTATGTGTGTATGTGTGTATGTGTGTATGTTTGTCTGTGACCGCTGTTTCTCGACAACTACCGGTCCGATATACTTTAAACTTGCCAGGTATATTGCTGGGGACCCGAGGATGTGCCTTTTCAAGGTTTCATATTAATCGGAGAAGTAGTTACCGAGCTATGGCGATTTCTTTACCAAACACTGCAAGCCGTTCGCTTTGGACCAAACCATTGCATGTAAATAGAGGGGGGGGTTCTCTGGTCGTTGCGAATGGACCAAACCATTCATGTAAATAGAGGGGGGGGGGGGGGGGTTCTGTGGTCGTTACTGCCACGTGGTTTCAAAGTTTTTTTTTGTTGTTGTTGTTTGCACGCATGTTTTTTTGCACCCACGTACGGGCACGCCCTAGGATGTTTACACACACACACCCCTACACAAATTTTTTTTTTTTTTTTTTTTTGGCAAGGAACGGGCACCCACGTACGGGCACGTCCTAGCTTATATATAGTACGGGCATGCCCTAGTATATATAATTACTGGTGGTTCTCAATCAAAAATATGTGATTTCAAAAATTATGCAAGAAACCAAGAAATCAAACCCCTCTCCCCACATCATAACCCATCTCTAATCTTCTTACGCCCTCCCTCCTGCGTGGAGGGTTTGCGATTGTCTCTGTGAGCCAGTCTTTTTCCTTAAACAGAAAATACCAAAAATGGTGGGATCCATAGGTGGGTGGGGATGGGTTATGCCTGCAAATCTCCCAATAGCCCATAGGGGTCACAAATGTATAAGCAGATCACATTTTATAAACTGTGAATATGCGAGGTCCACAAATGTAGAGGTTTCACAGTATATAATAAAATATGCAAATAAATTAGGTAAACATTCACTAAGTTGTATTTTCCTTTCATAAAAATGTCAAGTCAAATGATAGCTTCCGATGTATAAATTTCTCTTTTGTGCTACTTGTATATCTTTTAAAAGATGGGTCAATGGATTAGAAGTTTGTTTACTGACTAGAGATAAGAGTTCTCAAAGCAATGACTCAGTTGGCAACATATCAGAAAAACAAAAGGCGTATAAATCTCAAAACGAGACATCACCTCCAACAGGCCTCAGAATTCAGAAAAGATGTTTAAAATTAGTTTTAAATTCTCAGCCAGGATTTGGTTTTGAGAAAAGATATAAACCGAGATGGGAAGGTAAAAATCACTTCACCGGTGATAGATTGGTACAATATCCATGTAGAGATGAAATATCTTCCTCACGGTGTGAAACAGCTGAACAGCACTGGGTGCATTTTGGGAAACCAGAAGATGTGGAGGAGTGAGGGTACAAGATAACAAATCGCAAGATGAGGAAAGAAATTAAAATGTTTCATTTCACACTTCCAGGCATTGCAGAAACAATTTCAGCAAAATATTTATGAGATTAAAAATCAGTCACTGAATGGCAATCACAGGGAATGCTGTGTTCGAGTTACCGGCAACAGGAATTCTGTTTTTATTTTTTTTAAAGAAAAAACTATTTTGCAGACATTTTGATGAAGGCACCTTTCAAGGGATGCAAGGTTTGCTCAATTCAATGCATATATCATTGTTAATAAATTAAACATGTGCAACAATATTTGCACTGTGCATCATGCTCACATTGATGTACATGCCACAATGCATACAAACAACTTGTTATCTTCGCTCAAGGTAATCCTTTGATTCCCTATTTCGAGCGTGGGGCTGTCTACATACATGCAATATATTATGCGTGAAGGGGGAATGTGCAAACTGAAAGGAATAAGGTTGAGAAGGGAGATTTAAAATGGAAACATCAATGGGGTAAATTATCCTTGGATGCCAGGTTGAAAACCCAAATGTTTTGATTTCCTGTGGCCACTAAGGTCACTGTAATGCAGGTAAAATTAGAACGATCTCTCCTGATGCCTGTGTTCTGCATGTAACACACGTAGAAGTGAATCCAGGTACTCCAGATAAATGTGGAAAAGGTAGAGAAATGCAATTGCTGTTTGGTCTCAATTTGAAAGAACAAACAACCTTTTAATGCCATGCATTGTCCTTGCTATATAAAAGGTCATCTGTCCAAAAAGGGGGAAAAGAAGAAGAAGAGTTATTGAATCTCAAAAAGAAACATTTGTAATTTTTCTGGCATTTTTCACAAATGCATGTGCAGATCATTAAACAAGTAATTAGACAGCATGGTGCAGATATAGCACACTTGCATTGGAGTTATCTCGTCTGGGTTTTACTTGCTTCCTGACTATAAACTGTCAGCTTGGTAATTTGCAGAAATGATTCATCAATGAGTGCTCCTCGGATGGACGACAAGCTGGGTGTCCGTGTCCACTCGTATTAGTTGGTGAATGTAAATGATTCCACGGTATTTTTCAATGACTGCCCACCTTCAATCGTTACAGCATAACGAGAGTTGAGCCGGATGATGTTCGGGTTAGGTTCACATGCACGGTGCAAAACGGATCCTCTCAACTATAGGTCAACACGCTTACTTGTGATTACAAGCCAAGTAATGGAATCAATCATCAGTACAAGTGTAAAGCCTTTACTTTTGTTTCCCCAAAAGTCCTTACTTCGAAAATCAGAACTACTTACAGCCTCCAAGACCTTTGTCTGTAGTTCAATGTAGTCCGATTCTCCCTTGGGGCTGGTGGCCGAGTTCTTTGGAATTTAAGCTCAACTTTATTGGCAATCTCACATGACGAGAAAGAAGGATGAGGCCTGTTGCTCCCACATCACAGTGATCCTAATCATGTCCTTGACCTGTCTGTGCTTTCTGAGCCCTCCTATCAATCCCAGCTCCTTCAGGACAAGTTCATCCAGTAATTCACACCTGATTAAATTCCAAAAATACAGGATTAGCATCCACGTTTAATAGGGGATGAAGGGTGGGGACGTCAGACACATTAAATAAGGGAAGAGCCACATTTTATCTGGATAACGCAGCAGGACACTTCGTCATTAAGCCTATTTCTATTTATTTTGCAAGTTTATTTCAATTGCTTGTTCCCATCATCAACAAGGTCATCGAATCCATCATCGCAATTGGCATAAAATCCTTCCTATTCTCCAACGACCACATCTCAGATTATCAATTTGGTTTCAGACCAGGTCACTCCACCTTGGACATGCTGCTCCTCTCCCAACAATCGAAGGAAGCCCTCAATGTCAGACATGAGACGATCTGTTTGGACATATTTCGTGCTTTTGAAACAGTCTGCCATCCTGCCTTATTCTCCAAACGCTCTGCCTATGACATCCCAGGCCAAGTCCACACATGGTTTACTGACTTCCTCCACTCTCGTAGCCAACAAGTGGCTCTCAACGGAATCCTTTCATCTCCTCTCCTTGTCAAGGCTGGAGTGCCCCAAGTCAGTTGTCTCGGCCCAGTCCTTTTCCTAATGTTCACCAACTATCTCTCTGACTCTCTGGAAAATGTCGCTTAACTACTTGCTGCTGACTCCACTCTCTGCCATGACATCCCTCATCCTTCAGATAGGCATGCGGCAATATGGCAAGCACTTGGAATATCTTTCAATCCTGACAAATCTCACACTCTCACTATCTCTCTCTCTCTCTCTCTCCAAAAGAGCCATCTGGCACACCCTCCAATATACTTTCTTCCTTTCAATACTCTTGAAGAGGTTGTGTCACTCAAACTCTATCTGCCATGATCTTTCTTGGGCAAACCACATTTCAACGTTGGCTTCCAAAGCCAACCGCCAACTTGGTATCCATCATGCAAAGTCCTTCCTTGGCACACCTGAATTCCTATCCACCTACAAGGCCTTCATCCGCAGCTTGATGGAGTAATGCTCTCCTCTCTGGGCTAACACCCCTGTCTCATACCGTATTCAGCTTGACGCTGTGGAAACCAAGGCCTTCATGATCATTGGCATCTCCTGCGATGAAGCTTCATCTATGGGCCTATCACTTTGTCATTGCAGATAGGCTGGTGGTCTCTGTATTCTACCACCTCTTTTCTGGTCTTGCACCCTGTGCCCTCTCCGTGCTTTGTCCACCTTCACTCCCCCCCACCCCCCAAGTTTCTGCAGGGCACACACAGTCCACCACCAACCGCCATCTAGTAAAACTACCGAAATCCAGGATCACTGCTCACCTATACTCATTTTCCTCTTGTGTTCCTCTAGTGCTGGAAGAAGTTTCGGGAACTGGGTGGCGTGCTGATGATGAGGGGAGTGTCGTTGAAGCTGAAGGGAAAGGTGTATGCTGCATGTGTGAGAAGTGTTATGATTTATGGGAGCGAGACATGGGTAATAAACGTAGAGCAGCAACGAAGGTTGGAAAGGGTGGAAATGCGAATGGTTCGGTGGATGTGTGGAGTATCGTTGAGAGAGAGGAAGACAAATGATGAATTGCGAAAGATGATGGGAATAGAGCCTGTGATTGATGCTGTGAAGAGGAACAGGTTGAGATGGTTTGGTCATGTGTTGAGGAAGGATGAAAGTGACTGGTTGAGAAGAGTGATGGAAATGAATGTAGAAGGAAGCAGAGGACGGGGAAGACCGAAAAAGACTTGGCTAAAGATGGTGGAAGAAGAAATGCGGGCAAGGGGGTTAACAAGGAGAGATGCAGAAAATAGGGCAAAATGGAGAAGATTGTCATGGGGACCGCAAGGCTAACCCCCGCTCTAGCAGGGAAAATGGCCTTTAAAATGCATGTTGTTGTTGTGTGTTCCTCTAGTGGAACCAACTTATACATTTTCTTCAATCTCATTTTTCTCTCTAGGTCTTCAAGACAAGTGTTCACCATCATCTCAGATCTTCTCCAATTCAAAACCATGATCTTTTATACCCTCGTTATCCCCCTCCCTCCACCTCACCACAATCCATTCTTCTAAATTTCTAGTTTTCCCTCTTAAGTGTTTCCTTCTGTATCAATCTTGTCCATTCCATGCATCCTCTCTTGCCCCCCCCCCCCCATTTCTCCCCCCACCCATTGTTTGTCCAAGTCTGCCTCTATCTTGGTCTTCAACTCTGCTGTTGGTGTTTCCCCCTGTCTTTCTGTTGTGTCCTGATCCGTTCTGTGTTCTAGTTCTTTCACGAGCCTTGACGTTGTAGACAAAACATTTTTGTTGCAGGTTTGTTTTTGCCTGCCACCCATCTTCCTCTACATTTTCTCTAAGTTCTGGAACCTAACCCCCTTTTCCCGTTGGCCATTCGTTTTAGCATTCGCGGTTTTGCTATTCATGGCATTCTCCAGGAACGCAACCCGCGTGATATTAAGGCTTTACCGTCATCTGTTGTACTCCTGACTTGTGCCTGGGAGATGGTAAAGAGGCTTTGGGGAATATAGAGATTACATGGTTGCCACAGGATGCCCAATATAGGCATGTGAAGTGATATTGGAACATCTTTGAAACTGAAGAAAAAATAAAGTCAGTAATGTCGACATACCAATTCATTCCATCGAGTCGATTTTAAAGGATTGGTTTCAAGTGAGGGTGTTATTGTGGTCGCTTTAAAACCTCATGGCAACACACATTAAAGATGGATTGGGAATGTGTAGCATGATGTTGTGATGTTAAAGGGAAGGAAATGCATTTTAAGGGAAATTGTTACAATGGATGAGATGCGGTTGCATTTTTTAAACGAAAGAGTAATCCTTCCAGGCCATGACCAAAAAAATCCATTTCACCAGTTCTTGGAATAGCTAAGAGTTCATTATGCACCTCCTAAAGGTACCACCCTGGGAAGATCTCTCTGAAGAGAAATGACATTAACAAGATTGGAATGTGACCTTTATGCCACAGGCAGCGAGTCAGTTCTGTCAAATGCAAATGGCGTCACGACAGTGATTATGCCAGTTTCACACCATGCACACCTTTATGTTTGTGAGTGCTTTATGATGTTGATGACTTTTTTGTTGAAAAATATGGTATTGAGCTACCACATACATCCGAAAACACTCAACTCACCACCAGTAGCTTTGCTTTGCTCCCCAAATTGAACGACACCAAAAAGAGGAAATTTTCCAAGGGAGCGGACCTTGAATGCACCATTTTAATAGACAAAACATACCTCGTAATAGAGAGTGAATATTTAATGAATGAATCGAAATGTACAAGATCTTGTGGAAAATCTTGTAAAATGTATTTATCCTGCTGCTAGCATTTGAGTATTAACGAATGCTCCTCAAGTAATTCCAGCCGACAAACTGTTGATTTGCAGAATGTTGTTTCAAATGTACAATGTACCATGATAGGTCCATCTTATTTAGTTTTGAGTTTATGCCAGATTGTCATCACTTTTAAATTCAATCTTCAATACAGTTACTCACAAAGGAGCTCAGATTCGTATATTAATCAGAAAAGTTAAATAGAATAAGTACATTTCTATGACAAAACACGAGATATCAGATAAAACGATTTGTACTAAAATACGTAATTTTATGTCTGTCTGTACATCTGTGGCCAAAGCACTTGGTCGTTACTTATCTAATCTCAACGAAACTTGCCAGGGGACTGAGTCATAATAAAAATGTTGTAGCTGATTGGTTTGCCTCACCCCCACCCTTCCCAATAGGGGTTCCAAATTTGGGGCAAATGCAAATTCCATCGCTTCTGGTGGTGGTGGGAGAATGTATTACGAGTGACGCCTTGGAGTCCTAAAATGTATCATCAGCAAGAGGCCTTTACCTTATTTTTACAGTTTCTTAGCCTTTGTGGCTTTAAACTCAACTGCAAAGAATCCAGAGCAAATCCCATGTTTTATTGCCTTTTTACACATGGGAAAAACGTCATGTTAATGTGTATAGATAGCAACTTCAGTGTCGCTACACGTTATCGGAGTGTTTTTCAACGGCAGCTTCCAGTAACAAAAGTAACAACAATAATAATAATAATAATGATAATAGCATAATAATAATAAAAACATTTTTATAAAATAATTTTAATAATAATAATAATAATAATAATTGGCAATTATAATAGGAAAAAAAAAAAACAAGACCTCTCCTGACCACTCCCAGAGGAAAATATTGATAATGCTACACAGTCTTTATGGCTTATTACAAACGTTTTCATTGATGCACACCTCAGATTTAATCCCAGAGTGGATCAAATCCACTGTACTTATTTAACGGCCCCAATCATTGCCGCATCATTTTGGGGTCAAACGCGGAATGTTTCCAGACCAAATCTTTCATGAACTGGCTGCCAAGGCCCGACGTTCTACCACCTCGAGACTTGTAATTTGTTCACAGTGCTAGCGATAGGTCGCCTTCAGCGTCCACCAACGAGGACACTCAGCTTAACTCCCTCCATCTGAAGGATGCCACACACATTGATGAATTGCCCTAATGGCAAAACACCTGAGTGACAATTTATAACTGGGCCGAGATTCAAACCCTGGCGAGACAGCTCAAATGTAAGTACGCATATGTACCTCTAAGCAATCTTGCCAACTTTGGACAAAATTTGGTGGAGAAGTTGGGTGTGGCAAGGAAGAAATGATAAGATTTTGGTGAAGATCCGGATGCAGATATAAAAATCGTTAAAATGATTCTTCACCATTGAGATCGGGCCAAATACGATATATAGCACGATATCTCAAAAAGTTATGGATGAATTCGGATGAAACTTGGTAGACAGGCTGGGTGTGTGACAAGGACGAATCGATTAGATTTTGGTGAAGATGCACTCGTCCAGATACTATAGTTTTTTTTAGTTTTTTAAAGTGATTCTTCACAATTCAGAGATGGCACCAAAGACAATATATAGTATAGCATGATATTTCAAAAAGTTGTGGATGAGTTATGACAAAATTAGGTGGATAGGTTGGTTAGGTGACGTGACAAGAACAAGCCGATTATATTTTGATTCAGGTCCGGATCCAGATCCGGCCTATCAGTGGGAAGCAAAACGTATTAAACTGTTCAGCCTGGCGGAGGTGTGCACTCTACCGAGTGAACCTAGGTTTAAAAAAAAGTGAAAAGTGATTACATACGGCAGTGGAGTGGTAGAAATCCAAAGGGCATGGAGTGTTTGCAGCAATCCATCATATTAATGAACATTCATTATTGCAACGATTAGTACAACTAGGTTATTATTGTTTGAAGATCAATATAAAATTCATATTTTAAACATCAAATATTCTCTAAATCATTGTGAGCACAACGATTAGCCATTATTTTACGCAAAGGATATCAGTGACCAGGCTACGAGGAAGGGGCAACACAAAGAAACACTCACTTATAAACCTGCATGCTGACATCAAAACTTCACCATCTGTAGTCAAATATTTGGGATATTAAAAATAAATATTTCTGCTCTGCAATTGAACGGAAAGGCAAGGCAGAAAACTAATAGTCTTCCCCAACCCCCTTCAAACTATAGCAAGTAGAATCGAATCTCTTCAGCCTCTCTTTCCCTACAACCTGAGCGAATCAAGCTCTTCAAATTAATGGACTGGAGCTCTGCTTGCCTTTCCAACACCTAAATGTTGCAATGAAAGGCAAAACCACAGCACGAGAATCAATTAGGATTCTGTCGTCAGCCTAATTATCCATTTGTTAAAAAGCAAAATAAAGAAGTCTGGTTCCAACTTTCTGCAATCAGCTCCTACTCAGACTTTCCTCCAAATGCTTTCTGCTCATTACCCACTTGCCTTTCTCCACCCTGCTTATCCAATTTTGTGCCACCCAATCATATTTCTCTCTTTCTCTTCTCCATTTATATTGCTGTGAAGAACAAATAATCTTTTAATCTTTGCCGTGACCTTTCCCAAGCCCGTGGGTCAATCTCCAAATTGTGCACAAGACAAGGTACATCTCCTCTACTACTGCCCTTAACCAGAAGCCAATGTCTACAAACAAGTGGATGTCAAATTAACGACATTTCTGCCTTTCATTTATAACCTTTTTGCACAGTAAGTTTAGGCTCATGGAACAACAAGAGCAAATTTAATTCCCATGAACAAAAATCTTGACAACTCATTTGTTTTAACTCGAGAGAAAAAAAATGAAGATGTCACAAGTTGCAGACAGAGATCAAATGGATAATTTAAAATATTTTGGCATCAAAGCTACTGTTTGTTTTTCAACATTCAAACTTGTTAGCATTAATTTTTTTTAACATAAATTACCATTGAACATGCATTATAATATGCATGTTACCTCTGCCACTGAAAGTGGACGGAGGTTATGCTTTCACCCTTGTCTGTCTGTTTGTTTGTAAACAGGATATCTCAAAAAGGTATGGACGTATTTGGACGAAAGTTGGTGGACAGGTTGGTGTGCGACAAGGACGAATTGATCCAAATTTTGGTGAAGATCCAAATCCGGATCCGATACGATAATGTTTAAATCTATTAAGTGATTTTTCACCATTGAGTGATAGGGCCAAAAACGATAGAGCATGATATTTAAAAAAGTTGTGTATGGGTTATGACAAAACTTGGTGGATGAGTTGGTTAAGTGACCAGAACAAGTAAAATCGATTTTGGTTCAGGTCTGAATCCAGATCCGGCCTATCAGTGCTTTATAAAACGTATACTGTTCAGCCTGGTGGAGGTATGCTCTCCACCGAGTGCCGTTATCATTGTTGTTGCATTTCTTTTGAGAAAAAAAAAAAACAGATGATAGACATTACCTTATGGAGCAAAACCTGTATTACACA
Organism: Myxine glutinosa; assembly: GCF_964187855.1. Taxonomy (NCBI): domain Eukaryota; kingdom Metazoa; phylum Chordata; class Myxini; order Myxiniformes; family Myxinidae; genus Myxine; species Myxine glutinosa. Next base: position 201,961,764 of record NC_136261.1, on the reverse strand, counting down.
AATCTTTCCACTTACATTGTAAACTTCCCAGGCATGGAACATTGGCAAAATAACGGATATCTCTTTTCTCTCTCTTTCTCTTTCTCTTTCTCTCTTTCTCTTTCTTTCTTTCTCTTTCTTTCTTTCTTTCTTTCTCTTTCTCTTTCTCTTTCTCTTTCTCTTTCTCTTTCTCTTTCTCTTTCTCTTTCTCTTTCTCTTTCTCTTTCTCTTTCTCTCTCTCTCTCTCTCTCTCTCTCTCTCTCTCTCTCTCTCTCTCTCTCTCTCTCTCTCTCTCTCTCTCTCTCTCTCTCTCTCTCTCTCTCTCTCTCTCTCTCTCTCTCTCTCTCTCTCTCTCTCTCTCTCTCTCTCTCTCTCTCTCTCTCTCTCTCTCTCTCTCTCTCTCTCTCTCTCTCTCTCTCTCTCTCTCTCTCTCTACCAATCCCTCCTTCTCCCAAATTCTTACCATTGTCCAGATGTTTGTGTAGCCTCCTCCACGGCCCCTCGTGCCAGGTCAAGAAGTTGGATGACGTTGGAGCTCACAGTACAGCGGGGGATGGAGAATGGGGATGGAGTACTAGAAGGCCACAAAGGGTCCTTTATGTACTCCGTAGGCAGGCAACAGATCTCACTGCCTTTCGATCCCAGAGGAGAAAGAGGTGGAAGACGTGCTGGTGGCCCCTTGGGAACCTGAACATCAAAAGGTACAATGAAGGAAAGAGGAGCAGAGTTTAAACCTCGATAAACAACCTCTGAGACTCCAAATCTAACTGGGTTTTTTCTGGCTGATTAGAGATTCTAAGAGATCCTTACTTGGTGTACAAGAGGCTATGGGTCCTAAGATTTCTACCATATTTGCATATACAGTACTATAAAATGTTACAGGTCTTGCACACTCTGCTCTTAATCCATACTTTGATCCCTCGAGGTTTCTATGGACACACACGGTTGACAATCAACCCCCTTCTGGTGAAACAATTTAAGTCCAGGATCACTGGTCACCTCCACTCATTTGTTCCTCTTTTTCCCCGCCTGTCGAACCAACTTCAACATTCTCTTCAACCTCATTATTCCCTCCAGGTCTTCAAGACAGTTGTTCGCCACCATCTCAGATCATCCCCAGTCCAAAACTATGATCTTTGCTACCCTTGTTAACCCCACCCAATCCTTCCTCCTTCCAAATTTCCGGTTTTCCCTCCTGAGATTTTCCTTCTGTATCCATCTTGTTCACCCCATGCATCTTCTCCTGGTCCCCATTCTTCCCCAAACCCATTGTTTGTCCAAGTCTACCACTGTCTTGGCCTTCAACTCTGCTGGTGGTGTTTTCCCCTCTCTCTAATGCTCCTTTTGTCCTGGTGCATCCTAATCTGTTTAGTGTACTGGAACTGGCTTTTCCACGAGACTCGACTATGTATACAAAAAACAACAACAACATAAGCATACAAGTATTCCCATAAGCTGCTGTTCCTTAAGACTTATACAGTTTGGATCTCCTGACTTCTCCACGATCTTCATCTCTCTGAGCACGTACACATACAAGCATAATCGTGTCTCCTTCTTCACATGTTGAACTTGGACTACGTTCCGAAACTTAATAGTCAGGTTCATGCAGAAATGTATATGTCAATTTATAGAGAGAGGAGGGGAAAATGCCCGAATTTGCTTTCTGCGAGCATGATGTGCAAATTTTTACGGTGTAGCCGATAGGGCAAAGCTGTCTAGAACAGCGTTTGTCTGTCCGTATCTATATATGTCCCCTCAAACGTACACCAATCAGAGCTGACATGACAGGAGTGATGTGATTACGTCTGTGATGTCATCATGGCGTAAGATGGCTGACCCCACACCCCGCCATTTTGATTCCTGTGCCATTCAGGCCGAACATATCATCGACCCTGTCATATATCACAATCGCCATGCTCTACCTAAACGTTTTTCATTCAGTGTGAAACACAAATAAACCGAATGTTAAAATGACAATCGTTACGTGCTCCTCCCCGACCCCCTGGTCACGGTGTACCTCCGAGCCCCGAGAGGAGTCACGGCAGAAAAATGTGTTATTCTGTATGTCAAAGATCAATGGTGAAGCCACACAAATTGTTACTCACAAACAAATATTGTATTAAGATCACACAAGAATAACAGTACAACAATAATATGAATCAAAAGTACAATCAATATCCTATGATGGTACCATCAGTTTTGTAATATATAACTCACTGTGCTCCAAGTGAGTGAAACAAGAACATCCCCAATGTCTCTAATCCCCGGCTTCAAGCCAACGTCGACCCGCTCCAGCGATCGACAGATCAATGTCCAATCGAGACCAGAATCCCGTTGGGTTGGCAGGTACAGTCCTGCTGCCAAAGCTGTGCAAAGGCGCCCTCCAGGCGACTGGGAAATCCAAAGGCGCCCTCCAGGCGACTGGGAAATCACACCCTCGGGTATGGACGTTCCACGGCTCACAGTCGGCGACACGCAGACTTTCCACTCAAAAGCCAAGTCACACACACACCCCAGATCGACGTCTGAATGCGGTGAAAATGGCGAAACGAGACGAAACCTTGAGCGAAGCGCAAGTCCTGCGCGAGTCAAAATGGCCGTCGGCCCGGTCTCGTGGCGCGACGGCACGATGATGATGACGATGATTCTCTTCAGAATCCACCGCAAAACCTGACACGCAGGTTGATCTGTCACGGCGATAACAAATCTGTCGCAGGAATCCCTTTCCCGGGAAACCCGAAGTTCACTCGTGACTCTTGCTCGCCAACGTTCGCTCCAGACCGCAAGTAGCTCGACTCCTTCTTGTCCGACTCACTCGCTCCGCCTTCTTTTTTTTTCTTCTTTTTTTTTCTTTCTTTTTTTTGTATACAAGATCGAGGCTCATGAAAGAGCTAACATTAATCACACAAAAAGTCAAACCGACACACAAAACACAAAAAACAAGGGGAGCGGCAGACAAGATGGGAAGAGAGGGGGAAGGACACAAACACAACATTTGAGAGCAGGGACATCGGGAGGACTTGGGGGGAGGTGGGAGAGGTATAAAACATATGAACACTGCAAGGACTCTGGGGTGAATTACCGGGGGTAGAAAAGATCAAGGTTTTGGATGGGGGAAGATAAGAGAGGGTGGTGAACAGCTGTTTTAAAGACCTGGAGGGAGGAGTGGGATTGAAGGGAGTGGGGGAGTTTGTTCCAGAGGCAGGAGAAAAGGGGAATGAAAGAGTGAAGGTGAGCAGAGAGCCTAGATTTTGGCAGTTTAACCATAAGAGGGTTGCAGGCAGATCTTGTGCGACCTGAAGGAATATTGGGGGGACAGAGCACAGAGAGAGCTGGGGGAGCAAGGCCGGAGAGGAGTCGGTAGAAGACAGAAAGACCACCAACCTGCCTGCGGTGAGTGAGTGAAAGGCCCTCGGAGTTGACTTCATCGCAGGAGATTCCAATGATTCTGAAAGCTTTGGCCTCAACAGCGTGAAGCCGAGCTAGGTGTGAGGCAGGAGCACCAGCCCAGAGGGGGGAACAGTATTCCATTGAGCTGCGGATGAAAGCCTTGTATGTGGTGAGGAGCTCAGGTGTGCCAAGGAAGGACTTCACACGACGGAGGATGCCCAGTCGGCGACTGGCTTTGGAGGCCAGCTTGGAAATGTGGTTTTCCCAAGAAAGATCATGGCAGATAGTGAGACCCAAAAGCTTGAGCGACAGAACTTCTTGGAGAGGATTGTTGAGAAAGTAGATGGGGAGGGTTTTCCAGTCGGTCCTTTCGGAGAGACATTGTAAGAGTGTGAGATTTGTCAGGATTGAAAGACATGTTTCCACTTGTTTGACCAGTCTGTGATTTTGTCCAGGTGTGCAGAGTGAGGAGGCTGCAGACTGCCGATCTGAGGGATGAGGAATGGAGCGGCAGATAGTGGAGTCATCAGCAAAGAGATAGGAGAGGATTTTCCAGAGAGTCGGAGAGATCATTGATGAAGACCAGAAATAGCACAGGGCACAGAACACTACCTTGGGGAACTCCAGCCAGAACAGGAAGGGGAGATGAGAGAAATCCATTCAGGGCCACACGTTGCCTACGACCAGAGAGGAAGTCCGCAAGCCATGAGTGGAGATTTCCATGAATACCATAGGAGGTGAGTTTGGTGAGCAGAGCTGGGTGCCAGACCGTATCGAAGGCACGTGATATGTCAAGTGAGACAGCTCTGATTTCCTGTTTGGCATTGAGGACCTCCATCCATTGTTGAGACAGCAGAGCAACATGTCCAGAGTAGAATGACCTGGTCTGAATCCAAATTGATGATCAGAGATCAAGCCATTGGAGAAGAGGAAGGATTTGATATCCGAAGCAATGATGGATTCCATGACTTTGCTGATAATTTGAATAAATTAATTTCCTCAAGAGGATTGTTAAGAAAGTATATGGAGGGATAGGGGGGTGTAGGGGGGTGGAGTTGCCAGACAGTTGTTTCAGAGAGAGATAGTGAAAGTGTGAGATTTGTCAGGATTGATAAGACATACTATATTCCAAGTGTTTTACCAGCTTGTGATTTTTTTTTCAAGGTCTGAAGAGAGGGAAGAGGCTGTAGCCTGTCTGTCTGAAGGGGATGTCACAACAGGGGATGGAGTAACCAGCAAATAGATAAAGGGGATTTTCCAGAGTCAAAGAGAGATCATTTATGAAGATCCAGAATAGGACTGTGCCCAGAATACTGCTTTGGGGCACTCCAGTTTTGACAGGGAGAAGAAACGAAAGGATTTTGTTGAGAGCCACACATTGGCTATGAGAGTATAGGAAGTCAGTAAGCCATGTGTGGAGTTGGCCTTGGATGTCAGAGGCAGAAAGTTTGGAGAATAAGACAGGGTGCCAGACTGTTTCAAAAGCATGAGATATATCCAGGGACACGGCCCTGATCTCATTTCTGCCATTGAGGTCCTCTATCCATTGTTTGGTGTGCAGAAGCAGCATGTCCAAAGTGGAGTGATCTGGTGCAAAACCAAATTGGTGATCTGAGCTGAGGTTGTTGGAGAAAAGGAAGGACTTCATATCAACTGCGATGATGGATTCCATGTCTTTGCTGATGATTGGAAGTAAGCTGAAAGGTCTGTAGTTGAGGGTATCTGTTTTTGCACCTCTTTATGTAATGCAGTGATGTTTGCTGATTTCCTGGGAGATGGAAGATGACCTAGCAAAAATTACAGGGTGAAAAGGGCATAAAGAGGAGGTGCAAGAGCAGCAGAGGATGTTTTTAGGACAGGAGAGCTGATGCCATCCGGTCCAGTTGCATTGTCGGAGCTGAATGTTGAAATAGCATTCACCTTCTCTGGTGCAAAAGGCACATACAGTGCATTCAGAAAGTATTCATGCCCCTTCATTTTTTTCACATTTTGTTACGTTGCAGCCTTATGCTGAAATCGTTTAAATTCATTTTTCCCCTCATCAATCTACACTCAATACCCCATAATGACAAAGAGAAAACAGGATTTTAGAAAGTTTTGCAAATTTATTAAAAAGAAAAAAACTGAAACATCACATTGACATAAGTATTCATACCCTTTGCTATGACACTTGAAATTTAGCTCAGGTGCCTCCCATTTCTCTTGATCATCTTCGAGATGTTTCTACACCTTGATTGGAGTCCACCTGTGGTAAATTCAATTGATTGGACATGATTTGGAAAGGCACACACCTGTCTATATTAGGTCTCACAGCTGACAATGCATATCAGAGCGAAAACCAAGCCATGAGGTCGAAGGAACTGCCTGCCGAGCTCGGAGACAGGATTGTGTCGAGGCACAGATCTGGGGAAGCCTACAAAAAAATCTCTGCTGCATTGAAGGTTCACAAGAGCAGTGGCCTCCATAATTCTTAAATAGAAGAAGTTTGCCGACCGGCCAAACTGAGCAATCGGGGGAGAAGGGCCTTGGTAAGAGAGGTGACCAATAACCCGATGGTCACTCTGGCTGAGCTCCAGAGATCCTGTGTAGAGATGGGAGAAACTTCCAGAAGGACAACCATCACTGCAACACTCCACCGATCTGGGCTTTATGGCAGAGTGGCAAGACTATATATATATATATATATATATATATATATATATTGTTGCGTATCTCCGACGTCGGCCTTCCCTTATCAAGGAGGGGTTAATCCCCTTGTCTTTTATCTGGCCGACGCGATCCTGGGGGTTATAACGTCCTTCCCGGGCAGCGTTAGGTTGGGTTTTTAGGACTAGGGATTCGCTATTACCTAAGTACTAACGCTGACCGGAAACGAGGAAATAACTCCCGCCCGAATCTTGATGGAATATGCCGAGCGGGTAGCAATCCGCGATCCGAGCTGTTAACCAATGACTAGACCCGATTATAGTGGTTCCGAATCGTGCCATGCTTACCCAATTGAGAAAAGACTAGGACGATCGGATTAGGAAGAAACCAGGAAGAACAAGGTAATTTATTAACAATTTGTACAAGAAGAGGAAAATAAAGAATGTACAAGAAAGAGGAAGAAAAAAGTACACAGGGCAGCCTTAGACAGTCTTACTTATCACTTGGACTCGGGCCCGTTCGCTCTCAGACTCAGACTCACGCGGGGATGCAGATGGTCGGGTTCAGGGTCCGGCGATGGCGTCCACAGCTCGTCCCGGTCCCCCACTCGTACCGTGCAGATGGTGTGGTGTACGGCAGGCAGCCCTTCCCGTGTAGTGTAGGCGCGAGCGGACAATTATATCGGGGAAATGGTAAGCTGGGCTATCGGCGACTTTGTGGCTCTTGGCCACGTATGTAATAGGAATACGGGCGTTTGGATGTTTGCGCACCGCAAGCCCAAGCTGAATTCTCAACCAGTGATCCCCGACAAACCCTTCACAATGGCGCGTTCCTCCAACAAATGTCCTTCAACGCCAATCGTACGAGTTTTTTCGCACAACGCGCTCGCCCCCTCAAGTCCTTCTGAATGCGCTCCTTCCAATTAGTCCTTCTGGTTCATAACTCTTGCTCATAACTCAGGTACTCAAACCAGGTGCCTCTCCCATCATAACTCAGAGTGCAATGATTGCAGCTGCGTCCCTCCTCATAACTCAACTGTTCAAGCCCTCTCTCTCCTCATAACTCGGAGCGCACGTTCTTTTGGGATCTCAACTCTGTTCAGTCCTCCCCTCATAACTCGAGCCCTCTTCTCATCACTGAACTGAGGTGGGGGCCTCGCGCAAGGGGTTATATTGCCACGCCCAGCGAACCCTCTCGAATCTCCAGCCACGTCCTGTCAGGCGAACTCACCTCAACCCTGGTTGGCTGCTGAGGGCTTACCGGCTCCGCCTTGATGGCTGCTTGACGTGGCCGCACCTCCACCCTTGCGCTCCGCCCCCTTTTCGGGCCTTACCTCGTGGCCTTTGGGCTGGTTTGAGCGGAAGCCCAGCGAGGTTGCGAAGGCTGCTGGCAACCTAAAGGGCGAGGGCGATTACAGACTGGCTAGCGCTTAATGGCGTTGATGGAAGGGAGGCTGCAAAATGGACGAGGGGCCTACTCTTATTTGTTTTACGCAACGCAGATGCAACTATTGGGAATGGCCTTATCCTAAACACATACTAAGAAATAACTACCATCCTAAGGTGACCTACGTGTTGCTTGTGGCCTATCTATGGGGTGCAACCTTTAATGATGTTACCTGTGCTGGGTTCTCAAAACCGCAAATATATATATATTATATATATATATATATATATATATATATATATATATATATATATATATATACACATATATATATATACATATATATATATATACATGTATATATATATATATATATATATATATACATACATATATATATATATATATATATATATATATATATATATATATATATATATATATATATATATATACAGTCATCCCTCGCTATATCGCGGTTCACTTTTCGCGGATTCGGTACATCGCGGTTTTTTCTCGCTAGTATATGTAAAATTATATCGCGGATTTTTCGCTATATCGCGGGATTTTGCGGTATAAATGTATTTTTATATACTATTATTTTAAATATTTTTGTGGTAAAATAAGCATTTTCTAGCCTAAAAAATTAAAAAACGTAAAGAAATAAGAAAAATACAGTATTTAAAACATATTACAAGAAATAAAATACTGTACATAGTGTACAGTAGAAGGGTAGACAAAGAGTCGTGCGTATGGAAAACGCCAGCGTCATCACCTTCATCGTCATCAGTACTGCACAGCTAATTCATCATCATCTTCATCACGCAAGTTGTAGTATTGAAGAGCCGGGGCTCTTGCTTGATACGGACGAAATGACGGGCAAGACACAAACTCGTCCGAGAAGATATTTATTCTCAAAACCAACTCGGGAACACTGAAAAGCCCATTTATCGGGCTGCATTATAAAGCACAACCAGAAACCGAAAGCCACGCCTCTCAAGCGTGGCGTGCTTCGGTGAATCGGTGGTCACGTGATCAACAGGTGTAGCTGATTATACCCGCAAAGCGCGGCACGCTTTAGCGGTCACGTGACCAGCCACTCTCGCGCCGGGAATCCCCGCCGGTGACGTCACCGGCTGGAGCAAGGAGATTCTGATGCTGGTCTTGCTTGGGGAACCCATGGGTAGCTACAGTATCTTCAATGGTGAGTACCCATTAGAATTTTATATGTTGTTAAAATTACGTATGTTTAAGAGTGTAAAAAGTGTTTAAGAGTATAGGAAGTGTTTATAAGAGTATGGGAAAGGTTAATAAGAGTGTGGGGAGTTCATAATGCTTTAAAATATATATTAAAAAAAATATATATATGGTCGCTACTTCGCGGATTTTCGTTTATCGCGGGGGGTTCTGGAACGTAACCCCCGCGATAAACGAGGGTTCACTGTATATATATATATATATATATAAATATATATATATATATATATATATATATATACAGTGATCCCTCGTTTATCGCGGGGGTTACGTTCCAGAACCCCCCGCGATAGACGAAAATCCGCGAAGTAGCGACCATATTTTTATTTTATTATTTATATATATTTTAAAGCTTTATGATCCTCCCCACACTCTTATTAACCTTTCCCACACTCTTATTAACCTTTCCCACACTCTTATTAACCTTTCCCACACTCTTATTAACCTTTCCCATACTCTTATAAACACTTCCTATACTCTTAAACACTTTTTACACTCTTAAACATACGTAATTTAACAACATATAAAATTCTAATGGGTACTCACCATTGAAGATACTGTAGCGACCCATGGATCCCCCAAGCAAGACCAGCATCAGAATCTCCTTGCTCCAGCCGGTGACGTCACCGGCGGGGATCCGCGGCGCAAGAGTGGCTGGTCACGTGACCACCAAAGCGTGCCGCGCGTGCGGGTATAATCAGCTACACCTGTTGATCACGTGACCACCGAAGCACGCCACGCTTGAGAGGCGTGGCTTTCGGTTTCGGTTTCTGGTTGTGCTTTATAATGCAGCCCGATAAACGGGCTTTTCAGTGTTCCCGAGTTGGTTTTGAGAATAAATATCTTCTCGGACGAGTTTGTGTCTGCCCGTCATTTCGTCCGTATCAAGCAAGAGCCCCGGCTCTTCAATACTACAACTTGCTGATGAAGATGATGATGAATTAGCTGTGCAGTACTGATGACGATGAAGGTGATGACGATGATGAATGTACTGCACAGCCAGAAAGAGCATCACAGTTACCCATTACGTGGGTAACTAGCGCAAGTGGAAGCTGCCGCATCTGCGTTTTCCATACGCACGACTCTTTGTCTCTCCTTCTACTGTACACTATGTACAGTTTTATTTCTTGTAATATGTTTTAATTACTGTATTTTTCTTATTTTTTTACGTTTTTTAATTTTTTAGGCTAGAAAATGCTTATTTTACCACAAAAATATTTAAAATAATAGTATATAAAAATACATTTATACCGCAAAATCCCGCGATATAATTTTACATATACTAGCGAGAAAAACCCGCGATGTACCGAAGCCGCGAAAAGTGAACCGCGATATAGCGAGGGACGACTGTATATATATATACATATATATATATATATATATATATATATATATATATATATATATATATATATATATATATATATATATATATATATATATATATATATATATATATATATATATATATATATATATATATATATATATATATATGTCGGTCACTGAGTTTATTGTTGTATAAACCTCTGTTATAAGCTTAAGTATAACCGTTATTTTGTAGTTAATAAGAGATGTTTGCTTCACCATTTATGCAAGTCTGTTAAATCCTCTCTCTTGCTTTGAACATGTTTTACGAGCCACGGCCAGGAATGTGAGGCCAATGTGTGAACTATAACCTCTGACCATCCCTTTATGTTGGATACATGAGTTTTATATACATAAACCTTTCGCTTGTAGACTAATATAATCGTTAATTGTATTCTGAATGATAATGTTTGATTTCCACTGTGCTGGATCTGAATCTAACGAGAATGCTCGTCCCCTCCGCTGAGCCGAATCCAAAGCCTATTACTCCTCAAACGGCCTCCAGCATATTTATGGTCCAACTGTGACTGGGAATGTAAACTCCTACGTGTGAAATACAGCCTCCGGTCATCCTTGAGTTCTGAAGAGACATCTGGCCCACGAGATAACAGCTCTTGCTTCACTCCCCTGAGGCAACAGGAACGGACGTCGGTGGGAGGAATCCGGCCCAGAAAGGGATGCCGGTGGGAGCAACTTTAGCCCAATTTCCTTTGTTCGAGCACACTTTCAGCAGAGATTTCCTGATTAAGTATTCCTATATAAACGGACCTGAGTTCGCATATTCTTTAGGAGGGCTGACGAGGCACGCTGCCCGTTTGTGCAGTATATGTTGGCTCTTCCCGCAGCTGTGTACCTGATGGATTAATAAACGCTTGTTACTCTTTCTTTGTGGTGGAAACCTGATTTCCCCTCCCGACATGAAATGGTAGCAGGAGTGGGGTGACAGCAGTAGGTGGAGGCCAGAGGAGCGGACTCTGCACGACGGAGGGAGGTCGCCTGGGGCCGGCCGGCACGCTGATTTGTTTTAAGGTGAGCATTTTTTTTTAATCAAAGGGTTATTTCTCCAAATTCGAACCTCTCTCCCTCGGGCGGGCTTTGTCCGCTCCTTCGTCATCTGCCCCTGCCTGCACCTCGAACGAAATTGTAAGTAAAGGCTGTTTTGGCTTCGGAGTGATGGGTGATTGTTGATCCACCAGGACAACGTTAAGGATAGATCTATCAAAGGGTAACGCTAAGGGTAACGTTACAGTTAGCAAGGAGAGGGGGAAAAGTGAGGTCGGACAGCCATAGGCTGCGCCGATGACCAATAACTTTCCAGGAAGGACCAGCCCAGAGACAAGATGGGGTATGCCATTGCATGCCAGGGAAAGAATGGGCTGCGGCTAACGTAGAAGACCCAAGGAACATGGCCAGGAAAAAGGAAATGCGCAGGTACCAGGTAGGCTTGACAAGAGGGTAGTGGCAACTACAAGGTCAAGCCAGGAAGCTCTAGACAAGAGGGCAGGAAAGGTGCTGAAACTGTAGGGGCAGAGGAAGCAAGCAGCAGAAATCCAGGTAAAAACAAACCAGGACCAGGTGAACAAGAGAAAATAAATAGGCTCACAGCAAGGGGCCAAGTAAGCACAGGCAGGAAGGACTGGAGTAGTTTTTGAAATATTGAAAATTGAAGCATTACAGCTGTAGTTATTGAAGCTACAAGGACAGAGGACAATTAAGTAAACAGCTAAGCAAGCAAATCAGCGGCAGATGCCGCTGGTCCAGGATCCGGACCAATACCCCGCGGTAGGGGAGGTAGTTACCATACCAAACCCCTACCCTCCAAGACCTGAGCTCTGTCCCGGGGCTCCAGGCAACACAACACCCCCCCTGCCCCACCCTTTTCACCCCAACCCACCCTTTCCACCCTGTCCCAAAAATCCCCTTTTTCTTTGAATGGAGTGAGACGTAAAATGAATGAATGAATAAATGTATATGTGGATGTCTGTCATAGAAGTGTGTATTTGTGTTCATTGTCATTGTGTGTGTGTCATTGGAGGCGGATGTGCGTCATTGACGTGTGTATTTGGCCAACTTATTTGTCTGTATGAAATATGCAAAGTAGATGGGTTTCAGTGTGAAGTTTTGCAAATTGGCTGCTTGACGTGCGGGAATCCATGCTGGGAATGTCGATTTTAGCGTCTATCCGAGGGTCCTGGTGATGTTCGCTTAATTGAGTCTGGATTTTCATTTGTTTGGGACGAGAGGTGAATGAATGGTTTGGCGGCAGTGCTTGGGTCGGTTTGGCGGTTTTATTGTCGGTGTGGTGCGAGCCTGTGGTTCCTGCCGTGCGGATCCGTGGAAGGTGCATGTAGTTTGGGTATAGAGTTATTGTGCATTCAGGCTGGAGCCGAGCGAGCCACGAGTCATGTGTGCACTGTAGGGGGGCCCTCGGTTTGGGCGCGGTTGTTGATTGGGAGCGGTTGGGAGCGATTTGATATAAAATGGCATTTGCGAGATATGACGTTGAAAGCACGGGGCCTGGCATTGTGATGCGAGTCCTGTCGGGAGAGCACTCGGATGAACGTTGATATGAAGCGGTCTCTTGGGGATGGTTACACTCAATGGGCTGCCTTTGCCTTTTCAGCGGCAGTCGGGCAGCAATTAGGAATTTGTTGAATTAAATTCAGAATATGGAATTTGCTCAGAGTGCCGGCGATAACCTGCCTACTCTCAAAAAGGATGTGCCCCGCATGGTGGGAGGACCGTGAATGGTTGACAAAGGGTTTCTTGAATTGCCTGCAGAAATTATGCAATTAACGATTATATTGTGTATTGGCGACTTGTGTATTGTATGTGTGGATTGTATGAGTATATCCCTGAGGCAGCTCACCTTTAGGAGGATGTTAAGTCACGTGGGATGTCATTGATTGCATTTTGGGTTAGAGGTGAGAGCAAGTGCTCCGCATTTCAATTGAGGTTTTGTCGGAGGTTGAGGTTGAGGAGGTTGAGGTTTTAGTCGTGTGACAGGTGGGGGGCTGAGTTGGAGGAATGTGCTGAGCGAGCACAGGTGCGAAAGGTGTGCACCTGGTAGAGAGGGTGCTGCATGGTAGAGCACGCCTCCCAAGAAAGGCTGTGGGGTTTTGGCGGGAGTTCCTGGGCGGATTGTTGGTGGTTATTTGATTCATCGGGTGTTAGCATTTTGCAGTGGAGCCTCAATGATGGTCGTTCATCTGTTCGGATGTGGAGCTCTTGCAGAGCCGAGATGGGCTGAAACGGACCAAGTTGCTAACCTTGGGAGGACGTTCTAAATCGGGACAAAAGGAAATATAGGCTATTGTTGGTTAAAACTGAAATTGCGTACGTAATTTGTGAACAGAAGAATATTGATTTCTGAAATTTTTTGTTGTCGTTGTGGTTGACGTCTTATTAGGTGTTTCGGGGGACTCAGGAAATAAACAGATTTCCGGTGCCGACCGGAAAGCGTCCGTTACAGTATGCTTTGAATTTAATTTAATCGTTCTGAGTACAGTGATGTGTATGATCGAGCTCTGGGGCTATTCATGTTAAATGGAGGACATTTGGGGGGGGTGCAAGGAGATGCAAGAAGCATGGTCGAAGTCGTGGTATCAAGAGGGTTGGTACCCTCTTGGAGAGGGTGTGTGCCCAGGTGTATTGTGGGTTATCATAACTTGCCGATAATGGGGGTGCGCACCAAGTAGAGATCGGGCTGCATGGTGGAGCATGCCCCCCCCCCCCACCCCCCGAGAAGGGCCTGACGGTGTTGTCCGTAGTGGAGGCCTTGTGTTAAAGTTGGGACGTGTTGCTAGGGATCGGGTGGCTGCACTGTGGGCATGATTGAGGTGTGGCTGGCACCTCGTGTGGTTGGAGGTTGCAGTTGCATGGAATGCAGTGAACATGCCCGACTTTTGGCTTTGTGAGGCTCCAGATAGAGGTTGGCATATAGATACTGTGGATTAGACTGTGCCTGTCTGGAGAGGTGATGTCCTTTGAGGGAGTTCGAAGTTTGGTTGGGTTCTGGGGCTTGTGATTCGCCTCTGTTATCTATCTATCTGTCTGTCTGTCTGTCTGTCTGATTGATTGTAAGTCTGTGGTACGATTCCATGGAGGGTCAATTGAGTGCTTAGGTGTCATTGTATTTAACATCGGAATGCACCTTTTCCAAGGACCACCAGCTGTCCCATGGAGGTAAGGTGTGAAATATGGCAGCGTAAGCTGGCCGAGGGAGAGTTACGTTATTGATAGGATCTAGAGAAGGATGACCATAGGTAACTGTAGGGCTAAGTAGCGACATGATACCTGTAGTAAGGGACGTAGCAGATTAGTGGATTATAATGACGGGGGAGCGCAATAGTATAAGGGGCGACTGGGAAGCGCGAGTCTCAGAAGGGAGTAGTCAGCTTAGATGATGCAGTGTGTGTGAAGAAGGTGATGGAGCAGTGTATGAGTGAGTAATTGTGATTGTGAATTGTAGTGCATGAAGAAGACTGAGGAAGGAGGGTGCAGGAAGCACTAGGTGTGGGCACAGGGGTGAAAACCCAGGTGTATGGAAAATGGTTGTGTGAAATAGTTTGTATGGAATGGATTTACATGTAAATGCATGACTGGTCTGGATTTGGACTACTCTGTGAGTTTTGGGAAATCGGTATGTGTAGCTGGATTAAGTTTGAGTGGTTGTTACATATGCTCTGGGTGCATGTGACTTAAAGGATGAATTGGACTCGCTGTGAACAGTGTAGATGCAAGAAGAGATAGACAGGGACACAATGAGCTGCTTGGCGAGCCATTGAGGTGGATTGGATGTTTTATTGTTGTTGTCTTGGGAGTTCAGTTGTCGACATTGGCTGCACATTGTCCGGAGTGCTTTAATTTGCACAGGGAATGAAAATTGGGATGACAATTGCATTCATTGAGTAAGTTACATGTTTCGTTTTGTGGATCTGGGGACAAGCTAGTTTGATGGGACCCTGGGGTCTTCTGTGCGTCTATGTGTTTGTCTGTCTGACACTGGACTCTTGGATGGGTTTTCATGAGACGAAATTCAGACAAAACCCTCTTTGTTACTTCAGAATTGATCTGCACCCCACCTCACTGTGAAACTTTGGACAGGTTGTGTGTGTCTCAGAGGTTTATGGACAAATGCTGCACTCAAACAGTGAGAATCTATTTTGAGTGAGTCACAGTGGGTGAGAAAAATTGACCAGACAGTAAGACATATGAGAACTATTTTTATTTTCAACAAGCGTTACGCCGAGGTCCCCCGTCGGTGAAGTGATGTGAGTTGACAAAGTGGAAGACGCAGAAAACATGCTATGATATGATATTTCGCTCACAAGGTTCAGACATACATGGAGGTGGCCATCTTGGATTTTGACGTGACCCAATTTTCAATAGCGTTCTTCCTTATGCCTAGATACACCCAAACACGAGATTAGAAGTTGGTACTTCGCTTATTTTTCAACATATTCCGCTCACAAGGTTCAGACATACATGGCGGCAGCCATCTTGGATTTTGACGTAGCGACCCAATTTTCAATAGCGTTCTTCCTTGTGCCTAGATACACCCAAACACGAGATTAGAAGTTGGTACTTTGCTTATTTTCCAAGATATTTCACTCACAAGGTTCAGACATATATATGGTGGCGGCCATCTTGGAGTTTGACGTGGCGACCCAATTTACAATAGCGGTCTTCCTTTTGCCGAGATACACCCACACACCAAATTAGAATTTGGTACTTCGCTTATTTTTCAAGATATTCATCTCACAAGGTTCAGACATACATGGCGGCGACCATCTTGGAATTTGACGTGGCGACCCAATTTTCAATAGCGGTCTTCCTTGTGCCTAGATACACCCAAACACAAGATTAGAAGTTGGTACTTTGCTTATTTTCCAAGATATTTCACTCACAAGGTTCAGACATATATATGGTGGCGGCCATCTTGGAGTTTGACGTGGCGACCCAATTTGCAATAGCGGTCTTCGTTATGCCGAGATACACCCACACACCAAATTAGAAGTTGGTACTTCGCTTATTTTTCAAGATATTTCGCTCACAAGGTTCAGACATATATATGGTGGTGGCCATCTTGGATTTTGACGTGGCGGCCCAATTTCCAATGGCGTTCTTCCTTATGCCGAGATACACCCACGCACCAAACTAGAAGTTGGTACTTCGCTTATTTTTCAAGATATTAATCTCACAAGGTTCAGACATACATGGCGGCGGCCATCTTGGATTTTGACGTGGCGACCCAATTTTAAACAGCCTTCTTCCTTGTGCCTAGATACACCCACACACCAGATTAGCAGTTGGTACTTCGCTTATTTTTCGAGATATTTCGCTCAGAAGTTTCAGACATATATATGGCGGCGGCCATCTTGGATTTTGACGTGACGATCCAATTTTCAATAGCGTTCTTCCTTATGCCTAGATACACCCACACACCAAATTAGAAGTTGGTACTTCGCTTATTTTTCAAGATATTCATCTCACAAGGTTCAGACATACATGGCGGTGGCCATCTTGGATTTTGACGTGGCGACCCAATTTTAAACAGCGTTCTTCCTTATCCCTAGATACACCCACACACCAGATTAGAAGTTGGTACATTGCTTATTTTTCAAGATATTCATCTCACAAGGTTAAGACATACATGGCATCAGACATACGTGGCGGCGGCCATCTTGGATTTGGACGTGGGTTGCACCCACACACCAAATTCGAATGCGGTCCTTCGCGTATGCACGCACACACGCCCGCACGCACGCCCGCACGCCCGCACGCAAACACGCACGCACACATGGGAAAGCCATAGTCCCCCTTTCGCTACGCTGTGCGACGGGGGACAATAAATAGACCAGGTTATTTTCTTTTATTATTTGTTTATTTACGAAAATAAATAAATAACAGGGGGAGGTTAATGGTGGCTAATGGTGGTTTGTTGGTAATTCTAGTTGAAATTCTAGTTGAGACAATTAAAATGGGATATTGGGATCCATAGTAGATATTGGGCCAGGGGCTGAAACAGGTGCATGTGATGCTAGGGGAGGAATTAGAGAAAATTGGATCGAATTTAAAATCGGATATTGGATAAAATTGGATCCACTTGAAAGAAGTGGATTAGGAAATTGGTGACCAGGTGTTCCAGGTGTTCCCAGGGCATTCGTGGACCAGGTGTTCCACCAGAAAAAAACCAGGTGTTCGTGGAGCACTTCACCCGCAAGAACGCCCTGGAAAAGGTGGACGGGACCATTCCAGGTATTGCCGACTACACCAACCGCTGTCTTTTGCGAGGGCAAGACCTCCTGGATCCACGCCACGCATTGTAAGTTGGCCCTACCCGCACCCACGGTCACTGGAGTCCCACCTAACACACCCACCGTCACACATGATGGGGCAGGAGCTGCACCAACCGATACGCCGTAGACATATAGGACTAATTACACTTGCACTGCTAGGATTATACCACCTCGCCAGCACAGCGCCCACCACGCCACACCTCAAGTGGGCGGACATGGTGACATATGTTGAAGGATTATATAAAAACCTAACCTCTAAGTCTCATGTCCATTATCAAAGCGTTACCTGGGGGCAGAGGATAAACGTACCATGTTGTCTAATACCACCAAAGGACCCCCCGTGGATTTATATAATGTGGAGGGCTGTAAGGACAAATCCAAACGGAACGAAGTCAACACAAGTTGCCCTCTCTCGTCAGAGGCAAGTACAACGGGGAGGAAAGTTTGGACCAACAGCAAGTTCCGCCAGAGCAGGATTCGAATGGGGAAAAGGCTCGAACACTTTAACCACGCACGCTTTACTAGAAAGAAATACCACCCTGATATTGATATGTGAAGTTACGACCATACAATTATTGACTCCCCGGCCACCATGCGCCACACACATAGTGACACCACGGGCCCCAATAGTGGTAAGGAAGAGGGCAGAGGGAAACACGTACTGGAAAGTCACCCGCGAGATGGCCAAGGTACAGAACCGGTCGCGCTGTTGAATGTGTATGCATTTCCCCCATACTAGCACCACGGGAATAGATATGGTAGTACTGCCCCTGTCCCTACGAGATATGTGCTCGGGACCCTTACGCACTCCATGTCTGACCACAACCTTGGAGCTGGCAGGCCCAAAACACCCAGCGGTGTGCTCCCGTGGTTTCCAATATACCCCACCTATTAGTCAAGCCCTGTTAGATAAACGACCAGAACCGGTCTGGGTGACGGAGCGAAGGGGTCGGTTAGGCCTCGTAGGAAAAGGACATGTCCAGATGGGAACTTCGGAATGCACCCACACCCTACCGTCTGATGCCCTGCCATCCGGCACGAAAGAGCAACAAAGGGGAGGAACCCTTAGAATAATGGTGAATGACCAGGCCCAGCATAATGTAACGAGCCTGACGGTGTCTTGGGGGGCACCAAACTCCACCCTTCCCGAAATTAGTAAATGTATGGCTTCGCCTCTTATCGCACCCCATGGAGTAATGTTTATTTGCGGTAACAAGGCATACCCATATTTGCCTGAAAATTGGGGAGGGACTTGCTATTTAGGATCCATCTTTCCCAAGGTAAACCTGGTAGACCATTTTAACGAAACAGGGTACACCCACAGGAGGGAAAAATGGGGCCTCTCTCTTTGGAACCCAGATGGGACAGTAAAATTGGACGGGCGTTGGTGGCAAGTTCTGCTAGGAGCATTTTTTCCCCAGGCGGGAGTCACTATGAGTAGTTGGCGTATAGATAGCCTGGCATTAGTGATGGAACGAATCGGAAACGAAACCCGAATCGCAGAACTAAAAATAGAAGACGAATTAGTACACATGCGAATCATGGTGATGCAGAATCGGGTAGCTTTAGATATGTTATTGGCAGAAAAGGGAGGAGTATGCAGGGTAATCGATGGAAAATGTTGCACCTACATCCCCGATCAGTCGGAAGGGATAGATAATGAAATCCTTAGTCCTTCTCTGCGTGAGAAAGTACTTTACAGGATGGAAAACGAAGAAACCGCCGACGACGACCATGGTCTTGACCACAGAGGCCGTCGACCTGAACGAGCCCTTCGACGAGGCTGATGTGACCGGCGCTTCGGAAGACTGTGTTGATTTGTTTGATAATTGTGATGATTTTGTTGTAAACCCCTTGCGGGAACTGGCTAATGCCTCTTATGTATTACAAGCTCACAGCTGCACACCTCCAACCGATCCAACTATGGATCTGATTGCGACGCTGGGTCTGGCAGTCAAGGGACCCGACATGGATATCCTGGATCCACAAGCTGATTATGCGTCCATGGAAGACTTTGACATAAAGGAAGTCTCTCTCTTCACTTCGAATGTTTCGGGTTTTAACGCTCTGTACCCTGACCAGGAACATGTGACACAAGATACTGACAATATTATGTATTCCTCAGAACAGCAGCACGTACGAGGCCTCATGCGCATGAACGTTGATTAACTTCGAAGATCTGCAAGGACCGCGTTTGTGAAAGGTGGGGGGAGCCAGTTCCGCAGGGGAGGTGATGGGCCCTCTGTGGAGCACATCCTCATCCGGACCAGACGCCTTCGTTGTGGATCCGAAACGTTAATGGACCTTCATGTTCTGGACCCTCATGTTCCAAACACGCACAACATGACACGTCCCTCAAGTGTACGGGCGGGGCGCGATGGGCGCGTGGCATGCCCTTGGGAGACACCCACATCACACAACCCTCTTTCAATAAAGCCCGTTGCGGTCGCACACACCACCATGCTCTTTGCTTGCGAATAAAGCCCGATGTGGCCCGTTGTCTCTTGAGATACGTTGTCTCGACGAGACAAGAGGAGGGTTAATGTCGGTCACTGAGTTTATTGTTGTATAAACCTCTGTTATAAGCGATAACCGTTATTTTGTAGTTAATAAGAGATGTTTTCTTCACCATTTATGCAAGTCTGTTAAAT
The DNA here is from genome assembly GCF_964187855.1 of Myxine glutinosa. NCBI lineage: Eukaryota > Metazoa > Chordata > Myxini > Myxiniformes > Myxinidae > Myxine > Myxine glutinosa. The sequence continues at coordinate 201,941,786 of NC_136261.1, read as the reverse complement.
CCTCTCTCTTGCTTTGAACATGTTTTACGAGCCACGGCCAGGAATGTGAGGCCAATGTGTGAACTATAACCTCTGACCATCCCTTTATGCTGGATACATGAGTTTTATATACATAAACCTTTCGCTTGTAGACTAATATAATCGTTAATTGTATTCTGAATGATAGTTTGATTTCCACTGCGCTGGATCTGAATCTAATGAGAATGCTCGTCCCTCCGCTGAGCCGAATCCAAAGCTTGTTACTCCTCAAACGGCCTCCAGCATATTTATGGTACAACTGTGACTGGGAATGTAAACTCCTACGTGTGAAATACAGCCTCCGGTCATCCTTGAGTTCTGAAGAGACATCTGGCCCACGAGATAACAGCTCTTGCTTCACTCCCCTGAGGCAACAGGAACGGACATCGGTGGGAGGAATCCGGCCCAGAAAGGGATGCCGGTGGGAGGAACTTTAGCCCAATTTCCTTTGTTCGAGCACACTTTCAGCGGAGATTTCCTGATTAAGTATTCCTATATAAACGGACCTGAGTTCGCATATTCTTTAGGAGGGCTGACGAGGCACGCTGCCCATTTGTGCAGTGTATGTTGGCTCTTCCCGCAGCTGTGTACCTGATGGATTAATAAACGCTTGTTACTCTTTCTTTGTGGTGGAAACCTGATTTCCCTTCCCGACATATACACACATATACATACATACATACATACATACATACATATATATATATATATATATATATATATATATATATATATATATACACACACACACACACATAAATATGCATCTATGTGCATATATATAGATATACACTACCAGTCAAAAGTTTAGGATCACCCAACTTTTTTTGACATTTCACCGTCTAATGTGCAAAATAAACATAAGATGTGAACAAAACTCTTACCAAAGATATGTCTGCTTATCTACTGATAATATATTGTGCTTCAATGCATCTTTCTTGTGTGAAACGTAGGTTTAAAGCAATTTTTGGAAATAGGTCGAAAAGTGCAATACTAAATCCAAACTTAAACGCAAAGTTAATGTTATTAATTAATTAAGTTATTAAGTTAATTAATTAATTAATTAATTAATTAATTAAATTAGTTAATTAAATCATTAAGGTAATGTTATTAATAAATAAATTAAATAATTAATTAATTAGTTATTATTATTTAAGTTAATGTTCAAAACAGTAGCAAAAACTGTTTACAAATACTCTGCTCTGTGTGGAATGAATGTTTGTGCTTCGTTTCTTCATCACGTGCAATGTCTATTATTGCCAGGTGATGCAAAAAATGTTTACAGAAAGGCCAGCCATACAATCTAATGAGCATTTCAGATTGCATGAACATGGGTGCCAAAGCTCAGCTAACACCAGAAAAAATATAGGCAATTGTAACTTTGAGAAAAGAAGGCCAATCCTTGAGAAAATTTGCAAAAAAATTACAAGCGTCAGTAAATGCAGTTGCTTGTGCCATGAAACGACATAACAAAACTGGTAAAAATGTGGATAGAAAACATTCTGTTCGACCAATAATCACAACAGAATCACAGGACAAGTAATCCAAGTCACCAGTCTGCGCAACAGACGCCTTACAGCACCGGAAATTAGAGCCCAGCTGAACAGCTCCAGCATTGCAACTGTTTCAAGGCCTTCTTTTCTCAAAGTTACCATTGCCTGTCTTTTTTCTGGCGTTAGCTGAGCGTTGGGACCCATGTTCATGCAATCTGAAACACAAAAAACACTCATTAGATTGTATGGGAGGGCACGCTGGAAAAAAGGAGAGGGCACTCTGGAAATGCATTTTGCAGACTTGACTTGTCTCATCTTATCCTAAATGTCACCTTCGACACATTATTTTCAGCATGTTTCTCATTGAATTACTACAAATTAGATGCAAGCTGCAATCTGCAGCAATTTATTCTTACAGCTGAACTACCGATATGCCCAAAACGTTTTAACCAAATATATACTTTTTGCAAAACAGCCAAAAAGTGCAACATGGTTCGCAACACCTTAAAAAAATTAAATAGTGCAAAGTTTCCTCAATTTTCACCTCCGCCACCAAATGTGGATGCAGGTTATGTTTTCACCCCTGTTTGTCTGTCTGTTTGCAGGATAACTCAAAAAATTATGGACATATTTGGACGAAACTTGGTGGACAGGTTGGGTGTGTGACAAGGACGCATTGGTTCGATTTTGGTGAAGATCTGCACCCAGATACTAGAATATTTTAAATGATTCTTCACCATTGAGAGATAGAGCCAAAAACTATATATAGCATGATATTTTGAAGAAGTTGTGGACGGATTATGACAAAACTAAGTGGATCAAGTTGAGTAGGTGACAAGAACAAGCCGATTAGATTTTCGTTCAGGTCTGGATCCAGATCCGGCCTATCAGTGGGATACACAATGTAAACTGTTCATCCTGGTGGAGGTGTGCGCTCTAGCGAGTGCTGTTCTAGTTTAAACTTATTAAATCAACTTCAACTATTGCTAATGAACAAAAAAATTATATATATATATAATATATATATATACTGTATATATATATATATATATATATATATATATATATATATATATATATATATATATATATATATATATATATATAATGTTGCGAATATGGAATTTGGCCTCCATATCCGCTTGTAAATATTCCCCTATTTTCCCCAATACTCCCCAACTATCCCCAATCCCCCATTCCCTAGTCCCATTGTCTGTAAACAACAATCAGTAGAGCCGACCTTCCCCTTTTTCCCCCATTAAATGTCGTGCCCAGGTCCACCGCACCACACGTAGACCACTTTCGGACATCTTGCTAGTTATTCTTAATCTATGTCAGTTAAGGCCTCGTTTCCATTAATTTATGACTCTTCGTTGCACCAGAATGTGATTATATGGCACCAGTAGTGAGTTTAGGACCTTTCCCATACCTCCTCCCATCTTCTTCCCCGTCTACAACAACAGAGGGGCACGGCGCTGCGCGGGGGGGAGTGTGCGTCCTCCCACCGGCTCGGTTAGCCGCCATCGACAATGCGCTCCAGACAACGCGCTCCAGACCATGCGCTCCACGGGGTTACCACAAAGGGGCTCCTTGTCAGCTCCTCGTCAAGGGCGGAGCCGGCAACCCCCCCGCACGCACCCAATGAGAAGCAACGTGCCGATTCCACGAGGCGGAGCTAACGAGCCGAGGGCGTGTCACTCCCCGCCGGATATACGCGGCCCCGCGCCGGATGTGACGTCAGATGCGCCCCCAGCTTGAGACGAAAAGACGCCACCTCGAGCGCTGTGGAACCTTCCGCATCTCTGGACCGGACCGGGTCGATCCTGCCCTGAGCCCAGGTGCACCTGGAGCCATCGACAACCGCTTTCCTGCCATCAACCCCCGTGTGAGTCAGCCTTGTCCCGTTTACCTGTCGTCTGTTGGGGTTAATATAAGGTTGTGTCTAAGTGCCTATCTTCCTTTGCTGTCCCTCTCGTCCCTGTAATCTGACCTTCCGTAACGAATATAATCTCCTCCGGAGGTCTTGAGAACTGAACCCTTGGAGTCGTGTCATTTGAAACCCAGCCGTGTGTCTGTTCCTTCATTGACCTAGCATAGCGCGACTAGTCAACTTCGAGTATAATCGGTAACTTGTGCAGACGTGGTCATCTCAAAACCGCTCGGTAAAATAACATCTAAGCCACGTCTGTAACAATTGGTGTCAGGAGTGGGATTCGAACCCGGGACTAAATTTATTAGGCCCAAATTTGTAACAAGTAGAATCGATTCGGAGCGCGTTTCCCGCGCGTTATTAGGCCCAAATTTGTAACAAGTAGAATCGATTCGGAGCGCGTTTCCCGCGCGAAATTATAACGGCGAAATTTGAATTTGTTTTACGAAAATAAAAAAAAAACCGAATTTTGAAAGTCGCGCTATGGCGGATCAAGACAGCTGGGGTCCGGTAAAGGAGAGTGAGGTAGGGTCGATCCAGGACCAAATTGAGGGACAAGAGGAGAGCGAAGCAGTGAGGGCGGCAGGTTCGCAAAATAGCGCCGTCACGCACGAAGTAGCGGGCGCGCAAAATGGCGCCTCGCAAGAGCGCGTGGTAGCCGAGGCCGCTGTATCAACGGGCTTTAACATGCAGCCGATTGACATGCAGGCCCTCATTGCGCAGTTACAGGCAGCTGTACAGATGAGTATGGAGAGCCAAATTGAGCGATTGGGTGAGCGGTTGGGGAACCGGATGGATGCTCAGGGTGAGCGATTGGAGGACCAATTGGGGGTAATGGGGAACCGGATGGATGCTCAGGGTGAGCAATTGTGGGTAATGAGGGACGAAGCGAGGGGTACCGGTGAGGGATTAGACAAGAAATTAGAGGGGTTAGACAATGGGATAGAAGGGGTGAAACATGGGTTAATGGGGGTAGAAAACAGAATGGCCGCTCAAGAGAATCAGATTGAGGGAGTGAAACATGGGTTAACGGGGGTAGAAAACAGAATGGCCGCTCAAGAGAATCAAATGGAAGGGATGCAAAAAGGGTTAGAGGGGTTAGAAAACACCATGGAAGGCAAATTGAGGGACATGAAGGACCAAGCGGAAAGGGAAGTTAACCAAATGGGGCAGCAGATAGAGGGGGTCAGAATGGGGGTAGAAACCAAACTGGATGCTCACAGGGAGGAAATGGAGCAGATGAGGGTGGCATCTGGGCAGGAGATGCAAGTGATGGGAGAAGAGATCAGAAGAGGAGTGAGTGAGGAGGTCGGAGGAGTGCGCGAGGAGGTGAGGCACTGTAAGGAGCACATGGAGAAGGAGGTGAGAAAGGGGACTGTAAAGTTACAAGGGGGCATAGAGGACCTGACGCAGGAGGTGGAGCAGCTGACGGTGGGACAAACGGAGTTAGTGGAGCAGGTTCAAAGGAACACTGCGGTATTAGGAGGTTTAAAAGCGACACAAAACGACATAAAAAACGACTTGATAGCGACAAAGAGGGAATGTCAGATGGTACGTGAGGGACTGACAACGAGGTTGGACGAGGTGATAGAGGTAATGGAGACGAAGGACCGGCAGGTGAGGACGCACATGGAAACGGTCAAGGTAGCCTTAGAGGATGAGCTTGAGGAGACGTACCGGGGAATAAAAGAGGTGAAGCACAAATTAGAAGAAGTGGAAGAAGGGATGAGCGAAATTAAGAAGCGACGGAGAGGGGATAAGAAAGAGATAAAAGAGGAGATAAAAGAATTGGTCCAAAGTCTGTGTTTGGATCGTGATGATGTGCTCATTAACCGGATGAGGGATTCGCAGGTGATGGAGGAGAAGCGAAGAGGAAGAGGACCCGGTGTAAGTGGTGACCAATATGGTCGTGCGTATGATGCGCCAGGGGATTTAAGAAGCTTGGGGGTCGAGATGGACCCGGGTGTTCGTGAGAGGCCGTTGGTGAAGTGTGCGACAGGTCTGGTGTGCGAAAGAGGAGGTGTGCGAGAAAGTCCGACTCTGGGGTGTGTGAGGAAAAAGTGCGTGCCAAGGAGTGAGTGTGCTGGCAAGAGTGAGTCGGTCGTAGCGCGTGTGCGAGGGGGCACATGGAAGCGCGGTGTGGTGAGTGTTACAGAGGGTGTAACGGGAGAGTGTGCGCGAGAAAGGTGTGTGACGGACAGGTGCATGAGGAAAGAGTGTGCTGTCAAGAGTAAGGGTGAGTGCGTGGTCAAGAGTGGTGGTGAGAGTAGTGAGAGTGACCAGGAGAGTGAGCTGGTTGTGACAGGTGAGCGAGGATGTACACCTGGGATGGAAGGAAGCACACCTGGAATGGTAGAGCGTGAGTGGGAATGCACGCTGGAGTTGGTGGTGAGGCACGTGGTTGGGTGTGCGAATGAGGGCACACCTGTGATTGTCACAGAGGAGGTGACCGAGGAGGGGGCGCGAAGCGGTGTATTGGTGAGGTGTGCGAGCAACGAATGTGTGCCACAGTGTTCGGTGGTCAGGTGTGTGACCAAGGCTGTGAGTGGAATGAGTGTACCGAGGTGTGTACGGAAAGGTACGAGGAGAATGGGAACGGCTGGATGTGTGAGCAAGGAACGGGCTGCGGGGTGTAAGCGTCCAGGTGAAGCATCGACGTTAGACGGGGTAGAGTGTAGAACGACTTATAGCCGAATCGGGCCCTCGGTGCGTGCCGGGCCTCGCTTTGAACGGCCGCGTCCGTGCTCCATTAGGCGGAGCTGGCAGCCCGATAGAAAGGGTCGTCATGGCGACCACTTTTTGGTGAGACGTGCCGGCAGGTCGAGAGCGGGGCATTGGATGGCTCCGTGCCGAGATGGTGCGTGGGATCTCGGCACGGGTAAGCCCCCGTCCCTGCCCCGAATGCCGGACGCATCCAGCCGCCGGCACAAAACAACCAGCATCCATTGCTTGGCTTTACGAAGCGGGCTTTGGACAGGAATTGGCGCACCGAGAGGCATTAGTGAGTAGACTGGGTGATGAGGTTAGTGTTTTGGCCCCAAAATTAGAGAAAAACAAAATTTGATGATTGGCAAAGGATTGGCAGAGTGATGATTGGTAATGGTACAGTGATTGGCAGATGATTGGCAAATTTTTAATTTGTTGAAATTTGATGTGCAAAATTGGTAGTGAGAGACCCCCGATGTGGTGGGATGGCATCCCTGCCACCCTTCCCATGTGTGGGGGCAAAGGAGCAATAGCTTATGGGGTGTATGGCAGTGAAAACTAGCCCGGGTGGGTTAGGATATGGTGTGTAGGGATCTAGCGAGGATTGACATTAGGTGACGTTAAGTTTAGTTAGTGACTGATACCTGTAGTAGGGACGCAGGTAGATTAGTGTGGATGATAATGACGTGGGAGCGTAATAGTTTAAAGGGACGACTGGGAAGCGCAAGTTTCAGAAGGGAGTAGTTAGCTGAGATGATGCCGTGTGTGTGAGGATGGAACAGGTGTGATTGCACAGGTGTGCAATTGGACAGGTGTGTGGAGCAGTGTATGAGTAGTGAGTGTGTGGATCAGCGCGAATGCGCTTGGGGAGAGAAGGGTGCAGGTGGCACCAAGTGTGAGAGCACAGGTGTGCAAGTACAGGTGTGTGGAGAGAGTTGGAGTAAGTGGTACGGAGTGGTGTGCATGGTGTGAAGGTGTGGATGGGGGAAGAGTGGACCCCTTTCACGAATACCCGGGGCGGGTAGTGTAAGTGTTAGGTAGAGGGTATAGGCAAGTTGTGGTTGGATATTGGCATTTGTGGTGCGGTTGCAGAATGGTGTTGTGAATGGGTGCATTAGTGTCGTGGAAATGGCTGGGCGTGTAGCCTGTTAGTGTGTGTAGTTGGTTGGGCACTCCACCACTGTGAGGATGTCGGCCAGGTGAGGCCGCAGGTGGGCTCTGGGAGCCGGTAGAGTTGTGGATGGGGCCCGAGGATCCGGAGGATGGACCCGGGTAGCCCAGTGCCAGAGAGGGCACCGAGTGGGGAGAGTGCCAAAGGGCCTTCCCCAGGTAGTTAGGTTAGGGTAAGGAGCAGGTAAGCTCGGAGGCAACTGCAGTGGTGGAGGTGTGCAGGTGGGTAGACCCGCTGGGAGAGGTACACGCCACAGCCCAGAAATTGTGCGAGGGCACCGGGAGATGAATCGGGGGAGTGAGACCCCAAATTGAAAAGCACCACAGTTTGGCCAATGGGAATTGGTTTTTAGAACCCATAGTGTAAGAGGGCCAATGGTTTGGCCGGAGAAAGACCCCGGGTAGTGTAAAGTTGTTAAAGTCATTTAGGAGATAGTTAGGATTGATGAACCTGTCGCACCATACGCAGCCACTTACCTGTGGTGATGATGATGACTCCACACCTGTGTTTTCTTGGTTTGTAGCAGGAAATGAGATTGCTGTGGATTTGTGAGACGCATCACGACGTGGATGAGACATTGGGGTGATTCCATCTCTCCCTCCCTAGGAGGGACTGATGATGAATTGGTAATGGCAAATTTTGATGAGAGTTGAAAATGGCAAATTTGATTGGTTAGGAGGGAGAGAAGACGAATTTGGTTTATGGGAGGAACGGGGAAGACAGTAGGGATGTTTGTTGATTTGTAAAGTAGATGTTTATGGGTAGTGTTGTGTTTTGTGGATGCAGTAAGGGGTAAGGGAGGGGCCATGTAGGTTACCTGGTGGGGGGGGGGCGTACGATAGGAACGTACCTGTCTCACCTGGTTCCCATGTGCCCCCAGTGTGCATCATCTTGTATTGCGTGCACTTTTGCGCCCTTACCACCTTACTCACTTGTCTGCTTCTTTTGTCTCCCACCTCCGAGGATCTGGCTTTGGGGTAGAGAGAGAGGAGAGAGAGGTGCTGGCTACGCAGTTGTGGGCCTGCACTTTCGCTGCTTGCTGCTTGGATCGATACACCATACGGACCGCAATGTTTGTGGCCACCCACAATGGACCGCAGTTCTTTTGCGGCCAAGCACCACCCGTGGAAGGACCTATGGGTCAACGTGGCACCTATGCCAAACAGGTGAACCACTTATAGTTGACACCACTGAAGGCCAAAATACAGAAATGGACGCGGTTGGCGCCTTTCTTTATTTTTGAAAAGAAGTAAGAAGGCCAAGTGCACCACACGAAGGCAAGACCAGCGGCAGAACATCGGCCGGCTGCGACACCACACAATGATTTATAAACACTTTATTGGTGCACCGGATGGTGCTCACTGTGTGATGGGGTGGTGCTTGATGCTTGGAAGGGGTGCTCTGCACGTTATTAAAGGCCGTCGGCCACAGAGCACTCGTGGGTTGGTGTATCGATGCTGGCAAGCGTGCTCTCTCTATGCATAACATCTGCATGTGTTCCTCCAAAAACAGGTCCTGGATCGTAGTGTAAATATCAGCGTAGTCTTGTGTAAATAATGCTCCCTACCGGCTGTATGTTTAGTTTGAGAATTCTTTCCGGATTCGGTTATCCTGTGGGTGTGTTTCTGTGAGGAGAAGGGTGCAACGTCGCAGGGGGACATATTTACTCATTCGTGAATATCTGTAAAACTGTCGCACTCAGGGTAGAGTTAATAGTAGAGGGAACTACATTGCGTGCCACACTAAAGTAGGTAAAAATTTATCGGGTCGGGGCGCCCCGAGGGTAGAGAAGGGTGCAATGTTGCGAATATGGAATTTGGCCTCCATATCCACTTGTAAATATTCCCCTATTTTCCCCAATACTCCCCAACTATCCCCAATCCCCCATTCCCTAGTCCCATTGTCTGTAAACAACAATCAGTAGAGCCGACCTTCCCCTTTTTCCCCCATTAAATGTCGTGCCCAGGTCCACCGCACCACACGTAGACCACTTTCGGACATCTTGCTAGTTATTCTTAGTCTATGTCAGTTAAGGCCTCGTTTCCATTAATTATGACTCTTCGTTGCACCAGAATGTGATTATATGGCACCAGTAGTGAGTTTAGGACCTTTCCCATACCTCCTCCCATCTTCTTCCCCGTCTACAACAACAGAGGGGCACGACGCTGCGCGGGGGGGAGTGTGCGTCCTCCCACCGGCTCGGTTAGCCGCCATCGACAATGCGCTCCAGACAACGCGCTCCAGACCATGCGCTCCACGGGGTTACCACAAAGGGGCTCCTTGTCAGCTCCTCGTCAAGGGCGGAGCCGGTAACCCCCCCGCACGCACCCAATGAGAAGCAACGTGCCGATTCCACGAGGCGGAGCTAACGAGCCGAGGGCGTGTCACTCCCCACCGGATATACGCGGCCCCGCGCCGGATGTGACGTCAGATGCGCCCCCAGCTTGAGACGAAAAGACGCCACCTCGAGCGCTGTGGAACCTTCCGCATCTCTGGACCGGACCGGGTCGATCCTGCCCTGAGCCCAGGTGCACCTGGAGCCATCGACAACCGCTTTCCTGCCATCAACCCCCGTGTGAGTCAGCCTTGTCCCGTTTACCTGTCGTCTGTTGGGGTTAATATAAGGTTGTGTCTAAGTGCCTATCTTCCTTTGCTGTCCCTCTCGTCCCTGTAATCTGACCTTCCGTAACGAATATAATCTCCTCCGGAGGTCTTGAGAACTGAACCCTTGGAGTCGTGTCATTTGAAACCCAGCCGTGTGTCTGTTCCTTCATTGACCTAGCATAGCGCGACTAGTCAACTTCGAGTATAATCGGTAACTTGTGCAGACGTGGTCATCTCAAAACCGCTCGGTAAAATAACATCTAAGCCACGTCTGTAACAATATATATATATATATATATATATATATATATATATATATATATATATATATATACATATATATATATATATATATATATATATATATATACATATACATATATATATATATATATATATATATATATATACATATATATATATATATATATATATATATATATATATATACATATATATACATATATATATATATATATATACATATATATACATATATATATACATATATATACATATATATATATATATATATATATATATATATATATATATATATATATATATATATATATATATATATATATATATATATATATATATATATATATGTATATATCTATTGTTACGGACCGCGGATAAGATGTTAATTTGCCGAGCGGATGGCGCCGCGGCCCTAACAGTTACCCCGACTAACCCGATTCCTGAACGTTGGACAAAATCACGCCACAGATATTCAATAGGGAAAAGACAAAGGCGACACGGATGTGAAGAAGAAGAAGAAGAAGAAGAAGGAGACAAAAAAAAGGTTTGAAATGCTACTAAATTTATTCCTACTATTTACACAATCAAAGAAACCAAGGAGAAGGAAGGATAATAAAATAATTTACAGAAGAAATCAGAGACACAGTGAAAATCGCTAGCTTACCTACAGTCTTAATTAACCCAGGGACAAGACAAACAGAACAAACTCACGTACACGAATGGGGACATTGCAGGCAGGAATGACAGGAGGTGGGTGGCTGGAGGGGGAGGAAGGCACGGAGCTGGCTGGAGCTTGATCCCGCACGGGACGTCGGGCTGGACCTCGACGGCCGCCGATGCCACCGATCCTGTCATGTGCGCGGGGTAACGGGTCGGAGCTGCTTAGTGGAGCCAACGCTGCTGGTGGGGGGGTCTGGTGTGACGGGTCCTCTCTCTTTCTTAGTCCAACCCAATCCAACAACTTCCTCTCTTGCTTAGTCCAACTCTTCGTCCCACTCAGTCCAACTCTTCCTCTCTTGCTTAGTCCAACAACAACTTCTTTTGCTTTCGCGCGCGCTCTATATAGCGCCTCAGGCGATCAAGCCGCTGGTGTCCAGGACACGCCCATCGGTCAGCTCGCCTCGGCCCTGATTGGTCGGCACGGCCCTCTGGCTCCGCCCTTGATGACGATGGGCGGGCATGCCCAGGAGTCGGCAGCTCCTCCCCCTTCTTCTCCAAGCCGACCTCGTGGCGAATGGAGTGGCGAAAGGGAACAGTTGGCAATTGTTGGAAGGGGAATGTGAATGAAAGGGGATCTACTCTTATTTAATGCAGTGCAATGGAGTGTTTCAATTAATGGAAGACACAGCCTTACACTAATACACATAATAAGGATATAACTGTCAACAAAGGGGGAAATCTATGATTGGCTAACGTGTGGTGTTTATGAACTAATTATGGGACGCACTTTGACCTTTATACATAACTGGAGCAAGGAGGGCGATATTTTTACAATGTACTATACAATAAAAAAACACAATAAAAAAAACACAATCCTCATATCTACAACAATATATATATATATATATATATATATATATATATATATATATATATATATTTATATATATATATATATATACATACACACACACACACACACACACACACACACACACACACACACACACACACACACACACACAGTATATCACTGATCATATTATAGTCATGAAAAGTTCCCAAAGCTTACTAAAGTAGTGTTATGAAGACTGGTTTCCAAAAGAGAGCGGGCAGTGACGAGCAGAAATTGGCTCCGCAGCGAGGCAAAATGCATAGACACATCACGAGCATAGGTGAGCATAGGAGACGAAATGGATGTTAGAAAACCCAGAGCTCGAACTTCAGCCTCAAAATTCTCCGTTGCCTCCATTACCTGCCGAATAGATAGTGTTAATGGTGAGGTCCATTTTAGCTGGAGAGTGATTAAAGAGCATGGGAGCAAAGAAGTGGGAAGGATGGGAAAGCAGATACGTGAGCCAGAGGAAAATCATGGAGACATGTGAAGGAAATTAACCATAATATTAGAATGCAAACATAAATTAGGACCTTAAGCCATGTATTACAACGCAGACTTGACCAAGCAGCCCTCTGAAGAAATTAACAAACAGCCAATTAACATGCTTTAATAATCACCTACAAACACCATCCGTACACCTTTAGCCCATTAGTACTATGGTACTAGGTGGATGGATACGATAGTACTAATAGCTCATGTGTCTGCATTCTTTGACAGACATGATTGGCAATTGACACACACACTCTCTCTAATGAGCAATTCACAATTTCAGTTTTGACACCATACACATTTAAAAAATATCATTCCATTCATGTTTTTCCATCCGTAAAGAATGGCTTTATTACTTGCCGGAAAAAATTCCGGCAAGTATGTTGGTTGTTGGTTGGTTTGTTACTTGCCGGAAAAGATTCCGGCAAGTATGTTGATCTGTTCGTTACTTGCCGGAAAAGATTCCGGCAAGTATGTTGATCTGTTCGTTTGTTTGTTACTTGCCGGAAAATTTTTTCCGGCAAGTATGTTGATCTGTTCGTTTGTCTGTTTGTTACTTGCCGGAAAAATTTTCCGGCAAGTATGTTGATCTGTTCGTTTGTTTGTCTGTTTGTCTGTCTGTTTGTCTGTCTGTCTGTCTGTCTGTTTGCAGCACTGCGTCTACACCGTTGCACGTAGAATCGCCAAACTTTGCACACATATTGGTCTTGCCCTGGAATAGACTGTGCCCAATTGATGACGTCATCGGTGACGTGGTTCGGCCGCCATCTTGGAAAAACCGAAAAACTTTGCACCTCTATATCTCCGAAAGTACTGAACAGAAAAAATTGAGACATGGCTCATTGTAAAGAACTCTCCATGGGGAATAAAATATGTAAATGATGACGTCATCAGTCACGTGGTTCGGTCGCCGTCTTGGAAAAACGGCAAAACGTTGCGCCACTATATCTCCAAAAGTGCTGAACAGAAAAAATTGAGACATGGCTCATTGTAAAGAACTCTCCATGGGGAATAAAATATGTTAATGATGACGTCATATGTCACGTGGTCGGCCGCCATCTTGGAAAAACGGCAAAACTTTGCACCACTATATCTCCAAAGGTGCTGAACAGAAAAAATTGAGACATGGCTCATTGTAAAGAACTCTCCATGGGGAATAAAATATGTTAATGATGATGTCATAGGTTCCTCCATTATGACGTCATAATTCGCCAAGTACAAAACTTCATCCGATCAAGATGAAATTTCTTGAGCATCATCAAGGAATAAATTAGTTTAGAAAACAAGTAATGATGACTTCATCGGTCACGTGGTTTGGCCGCCATATTTGTCCTAAATGGCCGATAAAAAAGTACATTCCGGCAAGTCCTCGGTCTCTGACCGATTTTTCATTACTTGCCGGAAAAAATTCCGGCAAGTATGTTGATCTGTTCGTTTGTTTGTTACTTGCCGGAAAAATTTTCCGGCAAGTATGTTGATCTGTTCGTTTGTTTGTCTGTCTGTCTGTTTGTCTGTCTGTTTGTCTGTCTGTTTGTCTGTTTGCAGCACTGCGTCTACACCGTTGCACGGAGAATCGCCAAACTTTGCACACATAATGGTCTTGCCCTCTAATATACTGTGCCTCAATGATGACGTCATCAGTGACGTGGTTCGGCCGCCATCTTGGAAAAACCGAATAAATTTGCACCTCTATATCTCCGAAAGTACTGAACAGAAAAAATTGAGACATGGCTCATTGTAAAGAACTCTCCATGGGGAATAAAATATGTTAATGATGACGTCATATGTCACGTGGTCGGCCGCCATCTTGGAAAAACGGCAAAAATTTGCACCACTATATCTCCAAAAGTGCTGAACAGAAAAAATTGAGACATGGCTCATTGTAAAGAACTCTCCATGGGGAATAAAATATGTAAATGATGACGTCATCAGTCACGTGGTTCGGTCGCCATCTTGGAAAAACGGCAAATCGTTGCGCCACTATATCTCCAAAAGTGCTGAACAGAAAAAATTGAGACATGGCTCATTGGAAAGAACTCTCCATGGGGAATAAAATATGTTAATGATGACGTCATATGTCACGTGGTCGGCCGCCATCTTGGAAAAACGGCAAAACTTTGCACCACTATATCTCCAAAAGTGCTGAACAGAATAATTGAGACATGGCTCATTGTAAAGAACTCTCCATGGGGAATAAAATATGTTAATGATGACGTCATCAGTCACGTGGTCGGCCGCCATCTTGGAAAAACGGCAAAACTTTGCACCACAAAATCTCCAAAAGTGCTGAACAGAAAAAATTGAGACATGGCTCATTGTAAAGAACTCTCCATGGGGAATAAAATATGTTAATGATGACGCCATCGGTCACGTGGTTCGGCCGCCATCTTGGAAAAATGGGAAAACTTTGCACCACTATATCTCCAAAAGTGCAGAATGGAAAAAATTGAGACATGGCTCATTGTAAAGAACTCTCAATGGGGAATAAAATATGTTAATGATGACGTCATATGTCACGTGGTTCGGCCGCCATCTTGGAAAAACCGAAAAATTGTGCACCTCCATATCTCTGAAAGTGCTGAATAGAAAAAATTGAGACATGGCTCATTGTAAAGAACTCTCCATGGGGAATAAAATATGTTAATGATGACATCATAGGTCACGTGGTTCGGCTGCCATCTTGGAAAAACCGAAAAACGTAGCACCTCCATATCTCCAAAAGTGCTGAATAGAAAAAGTTGAGACATGGCTCTTTGTGAAGAACTCTCCATGGGGAATAATATATGTTAATGATGACGTCATCTATCACGTGGTTCGGACGCCATATTTGTCTTAAATGGCCGATAAAAGAGTACATTCCGGCAAGTCCTCGGTCTCTGACCGATTTTTCATCTGTCTGTCTGTCTGTCTGTCTGTTTGTCTGTCTGTTTGCAGCACTGCGTCTACACCGTTGCACGTAGAATCGCCAAACTTTGCACACATATTGGTCTTGCCCTGGAATAGACTGTGCCCAATTGATGACGTCATCGGTGACGTGGTTCGGCCGCCATCTTGGAAAAACCGAAAAACTTTGCACCTCTATATCTCCGAAAGTACTGAACAGAAAAAATTGAGACATGGCTCATTGTAAAGAACTCTCCATGGGGAATAAAATATGTAAATGATGACGTCATCAGTCACGTGGTTCGGTCGCCATCTTGGAAAAACGGCAAAACGTTGCACCACTATATCTCCAAAAGTGCTGAACAGAAAAAATTGAGACATGGCTCATTGTAAAGAACTCTCCATGGGGAATAAAATATGTTAATGATGACGTCATATGTCACGTGGTCGGCCGCCATCTTGGAAAAACGGCAAAACTTTGCACCACTATATCTCCAAAAGTGCTGAACAGAAAAAATTGAGACATGGCTCATTGTAAAGAACTCTCCATGGGGAATAAAATATGTTAATGATGACGTCATCAGTCACGTGGTCGGCCGCCATCTTGTAAAAACGGCAAAACTTTGCACCACAAAATCTCCAAAAGTGCTGAACAGAAAAAATTGAGACATGGCTCATTGTAAAGAACTCTCCATGGGGAATAAAATATGTTAATGATGACGTCATCAGTCACGTGGTCGGCCGCCATCTTGGAAAAACCGGAAAACTCTGCACCTCCACATCTCCAAAAGTCCTGAATAGAAAAAATTGAGGTATGGCTCATTGTAAAGAACTCTCCATGGGGAATAAAATATGTTAATGATGACGTCATCGGTCACGTGGTTCGGCCGCCATATTTGTCCTAAATGGCCGATAAAAAAGTACATTCCGGCAAGTCCTCGGTCTCTGACCGATTTTTCATCTGTTTGTCTGTCTGTTTGCAGCACTGCGTCTACACCGTTGCACGTAGAATCGCCAAACTTTGCACACATATTGGTCTTGCCCTGGAATAGACTGTGCTCAATTGATGACGTCATCGGTGACGTGGTTCGGCCGCCATCTTGGAAAAACTGAAAAACTTTGCACCTCTATATCTCCGAAAGTACTGAACAGAAAAAATTGAGACATGGCTCATTGTAAAGAACTCTCCATGGGGAATAAAATATGTTAATGATGACGTCATCAGTCACGTGGTCGGCCGCCATCTTGGAAAAACAGCAAAAATTTGCACCACTATATCTCCAAAAGTGCTGAACAGAAAAAATTGAGACATGGCTCATTGTAAAGAACTCTCCATGGGGAATAAAATATGTTAATGATGACGTCATATGTCACGTGGTCGGCCGCCATTTTGGAAAAACGGCAAAACTTTGCACCACTATATCTCCAAAAGTGCTGAACAGAAAAAATTGAGACATGGCTCATTGTAAAGAACTCTCCATGGGGAATAAAATATGTTAATGATGACGTCATCAGTCACGTGGTCGGCCGCCATCTTGGAAAAACGGCAAAACTTTGCACCACGAAATCTCCAAAAGTGCTGAACAGAAAAAATTGAGACATGGCTCATTGTAAAGAACTCTCCATGGGGAATAAAATATGTTAATGATGATGTCATATGTCACGTGGTCGGCCGCCATCTTGGAAAAACGGCAAAACTTTGCACCACTATATCTCCAAAAGTGCTGAACAGAAAAAATTGAGACATGGCGCATTGTAAAGAACTCTCCATGGGGAATAAAATATGTTAATGATGATATCATCAGTCACGTGGTCGGCCGCCATCTTGGAAAAACGGCAAAACTTTGCACCACGATATCTCCAAAAGTGCTGAACAGAAAAAATTGAGACATGGCTCATTGTAAAGAACTCTCCATGGCGAATAAAATATGTTAATGATGACGTCATATGTCACGTGGTCGGCCGCCATCTTGGAAAAACCGAAAAACTTTGCACCTCCATATCTCCGGAAGTGCTGAACAGAAAAAATTGAGACATGGCTCATTGGTAAGAACTCTCCATGGGGAATAAAATATGTTAATGATGACGTCATATGTCACGTGGTCGGCCGCCATCTTGGAAAAACCGAAAAACTTTGCACCTCCATATCTCCGAAAGTGCTGAATAGAAAAAATTGAGACATGGCTCATTGTAAAGAACTCTCCATGGGGAATAAAATATGTTAATGATGATATCATCGGTCACGTGGTTCGGCCGCCATATTTGTTCTAAATGGCCGATAAAAAGTACATTCCGGCAAGTCCTCGGTCTCTGACCGATTTTTCATCTGTCTGTTTGTCTGTTTGTCTGTCTGTCTGTCTGTTTGCAGCACTGCGTCTACACCGTTGCACGTAGAATCGCCAAACTTTGCACACTTATTGGTCTTGCCCTGGAATAGACTGTGCCCAATTGATGACGTCATCGGTGACGTGGTTCGGCCGCCATCTTGGAAAAACCGAAAAACTTTGCACCTCTATATCTCCGAAAGTACTGAACAGAAAAAATTGAGACATGGCTCATTGTAAAGAACTCTCCATGGGGAATAAAATATGTTAATGATGACGTCATATGTCACGTGGTCGGCCGCCATCTTGGAAAAACGGCAAAACTTTGCACCACGAAATCTCCAAAAGTGCTGAACAGAAAAAATTGAGACATGGCTCATTGTAAAGAACTCTCCATGGGGAATAAAATATGTTAATGATGATGTCATATGTCACGTGGTCGGCCGCCATCTTGGAAAAACGGCAAAACTTTGCACCACTATATCTCCAAAAGTGCTGAACAGAAAAAATTGAGACATGGCTCATTGTAAAGAACTCTCCATGGGGAATAAAATATGTTAATGATGATATCATCGGTCACGTGGTTCGGCCGCCATATTTGTTCTAAATGGCCGATAAAAAGTACATTCCGGCAAGTCCTCGGTCTCTGACCGATTTTTCATCTGTCTGTTTGTCTGTCTGTTTGTCTGTCTGTCTGTTTGCAGCACTGCGTCTACACCGTTGCACGGAGAATCGCCAAACTTTGCACACATATTGGTCTTGCCCTGGAATAGACTGTGCCCAATTGATGACGTCATCGGTGACGTGGTTCGGCCGCCATCTTGGAAAAACCGAAAAACTTTGCACTTCTATATCTCCGAAAGTACTGAACAGAAAAAATTGAGACATGGCTCATTGTAAAGAACTCTCCATGGGGAATAAAATATGTTAATGATGACATTATCAGTCACGTGGTCGGCCGCCATCTTGGAAAAACGGCAAAACTTTGCACCACGAAATCTCCAAAAGTGCTGAACAGAAAAAATTGAGACATGGCTCATTGTAAAGAACTCTCCATGGGGAATAAAATATGTTAATGATGACGTCATCAGTCACGTGGTCGGCCGCCATCTTGGAAAAACGGCAAAACTTTGCACCTCCATATCTCTGAAAGTACTGAATAGAAAAAATTGAGACATGGCTCATTGTAAAGAACTCTCCATGGGGAATAAAATATGTGAATGATGACGTCATCAGTCACGTGGTCGGCCGCCATCTTGGAAAAACGGCAAAACTTTGCACCACGATATCTCCAAAAGTGCTGAACAGAAAAAATTGAGACATGGCTCATTGTAAAGAACTCTCCATGGGGAATAAAATATGTTAATGATGACGTCATATGTCATGTGGTCGGCCGCCATCTTGGAAAAACGGCAAAACTTTGCACCACGATATCTCCAAAAGTGCTGAACAGAAAAAATTGAAACATGGCTCATTGTAAAGAACTCTCCATGGGGAATAAAATATGTTAATGATGACGTCATATGTCACGTGGTTCGGCCGCCATCTTGGAAAAACCGAAAAATTTTGCACCTCCATATCTCTGAAAGTGCTGAATATAAAAAATTGAGACATGGCTCATTGTAAAGAACTCTCCATGGGGAATAAAATATGTTAATGATGACATCAGAGGTCACGTGGTTCGGCCGCCATCTTGGAAAAACCGAAAAACGTAGCACCTCCATATCTCCAAAAGTGCTGAATAGAAAAAGTTGAGACATGGCTCTTTGTAAAGAACTCTCCATGGGGAATAAAATATGTTAATGATGATGTCATATGTCACGTGGTCGGCCGCCATCTTGGAAAAATGGCAAAACTTTGCACCACTATATCTCCAAAAGTGCTGAACAGAAAAAATTGAGACATGGCTCATTGTAAAGAACTCTCCATGGGGAATATAATATGTTAATGATGACGTCATCTATCACGTGGTTCAGCCGCCATATTTGGTCTAAATGACCGATAAAAAAGGGCATTCCGGCAAGTCCTCGGTCTCTGACCGATTTTTCATTTGTTTGTCTGTCTGTTTGTCTGTCTGTTTGTCTGTCTGTCTGTTTGCAGCACTGCGTCTACACCGTTGCACGGAGAATCGCCAAACTTTGCACACATATTGGTCTTGCCCTGGAATAGACTGTGCCCAATTGATGACGTCATCGGTGACGTGGTTCGGCCGCCATCTTGGAAAAACCGAAAAACTTTGCACTTCTATATCTCCGAAAGTACTGAACAGAAAAAATTGAGACATGGCTCATTGTAAAGAACTCTCCATGGGGAATAAAATATGTTAATGATGACATTATCAGTCACGTGGTCGGCCGCCATCTTGGGAAAACGGCAAAACTTTGCACCACGAAATCTCCAAAAGTGCTGAACAGAAAAAATTGAGACATGGCTCATTGTAAAGAACTCTCCATGGGGAATAGAAGATGTTAATGATGACGTCATCAGTCACGTGGTCGGCCGCCATCTTGGAAAAACGGCAAAACTTTGCACCTCCATATCTCTGAAAGTACTGAATAGAAAAAATTGAGACATGGCTCATTGTAAAGAACTCTCCATGGGGAATAAAATATGTGAATGATGACGTCATCAGTCACGTGGTCGGCCGCCATCTTGGAAAAACGGCAAAACTTTGCACCACAATATCTCCAAAAGTGCTGAACAGAAAAAATTGAGACATGGCTCATTGTAAAGAACTCTCCATGGGGAATAAAATATGTTAATGATGACGTCATATGTCATGTGGTCGGCCGCCATCTTGGAAAAACGGCAAAACTTTGCACCACGATATCTCCAAAAGTGCTGAACAGAAAAAATTGAAACATGGCTCATTGTAAAGAACTCTCCATGGGGAATAAAATATGTTAATGATGACGTCATATGTCACGTGGTTCGGCCGCCATCTTGGAAAAACCGAAAAATTTTGCACCTCCATATCTCTGAAAGTGCTGAATATAAAAAATTGAGACATGGCTCATTGTAAAGAACTCTCCATGGGGAATAAAATATGTTAATGATGACATCAGAGGTCACGTGGTTCGGCCGCCATCTTGGAAAAACCGAAAAACGTAGCACCTCCATATCTCCAAAAGTGCTGAATAGAAAAAGTTGAGACATGGCTCTTTGTAAAGAACTCTCCATGGGGAATAAAATATGTTAATGATGATGTCATATGTCACGTGGTCGGCCGCCATCTTGGAAAAATGGCAAAACTTTGCACCACTATATCTCCAAAAGTGCTGAACAGAAAAAATTGAGACATGGCTCATTGTAAAGAACTCTCCATGGGGAATATAATATGTTAATGATGACGTCATCTATCACGTGGTTCAGCCGCCATATTTGTTCTAAATGACCGATAAAAAAGGGCATTCCGGCAAGTCCTCGGTCTCTGACCGATTTTTCATCTGTTTGTCTGTCTGTCTGTTTGCAGCACTGCGTCTACACCGTTGCACGTAGAATCGCCAAACTTTGCACACATATTGGTCTTGCCCTGGAATAGACTGTGCCCAATTGATGACGTCATCGGTGACGTGGTTCGGCCGCCATCTTGGAAAAACCGAAAAACTTTGTACCTCTATATCTCCGAAAGTACTGAACAGAAAAAATTGAGACATGGCTCATTGTAAAGAACTCTCCATGGGGAATAAAATATGTTAATGATGACGTCATCAGTCACGTGGTCGGCCGCCATCTTGGAAAAACAGCAAAACTTTGCACCACTATATCTCCAAAAGTGCTGAACAGAAAAAATTGAGACGTGGCTCATTGTAAAGAACTCTCCATGGGGAATAAAATATGTTAATGATGATGTCATATGTCACGTGGTCGTCTGTCTGTTTGTTACTTGCCGGAAAAATTTTTCCGGCAAGTATGTTGATCTGTTCGTTTGTCTGTTTGTCTGTCTGTCTGTCTGTTTGCAGCACTGCGTCTACACCGTTGCACGTAGAATCGCCAAACTTTGCACACATATTGGTCTTGCCCTGGAATAGACTGTGCCCAATTGATGACGTCATCGGTGACGTGGTTCGGCCGCCATCTTGGAAAAACCGAAAAACGTTGCACTTCTTTATCTCCGAAAGTACTGAACAGAAAAAATTGAGACATGGCTCATTGTAAAGAACTCTCCATGGGGAATAAAATATGTTAATGATGACATCATCAGTCACGTGGTCGGCCGCCATCTTGGAAAAACGGCAAAACTTTGCACCACGAAATCTCCAAAAGTGCTGAACAGAAAAAATTGAGACATGGCTCATTGTGAAGAACTCTCGATGGGGAATAAAATATGTTAATGATGACATCATCAGTCACGTGGTCGGCCGCCATCTTGGAAAAACGGCAAAACTTTGCACCACGAAATCTCCAAAAGTGCTGAACAGAAAAAATTGAGACATGGCTCATTGTAAAGAACTCTCCATGGGGAATAAAATTTGTTAATGATGACGTCATATGTCAGGTGGTTCGGCCGCCATCTTGGAAAAACCGAAAAACTCTGCACCTCCACATCTCCAAAAGTCCTGAATAGAAAAATTGAGGCATGGCTCATTGTACAGAACTCTCCATGGGGAATACAATATGTTAATGATGATGTCATTGGTCACGTGGTTCGGCCGCCATCTTGGAAAAACCGAAAAACTCTGCACCTCCACATCTCCAAAAGTCCTGAATAGAAAAATTGAGGCATGGCTCATTGTAAAGAACTCTCCATGGGGAATAAAATATGTTAATGATGTCATCAGTCACGTGGTCGGCCGCCATCTTGGAAAAACCGAAAAACTTAGCACCTCCATATCTCCGAAAGTGCTGAATAGAAAAAATTGAGACATGGCTCATTGTAAAGAACTCTCCATGGGGAATAAAATATGTTAATGATGATGTCATCGGTCACGTGGTTCGGCCGCCATCTTGGAAAAACCGAAAAACTCTGCACCTCCACATCTCCAAAAGTCCTGAATAGAAAAAATTGAGGTATGGCTCATTGCAAAGAACTCTCCATGGGGAATAAAATATGTTAATTATGACATCATCGGTCACGTGGTCGGCCGCCATCTTGGAAAAACGGCAAAACTTTGCACCACTATATCTCCAAAAGTGCTGAACAGAAAAAATTGAGACATGGCTCATTGTAAAGAACTCTCCATGGGGAATAATATATGTTAATGATGACGTCATCGGTCACGTGGTTCGGCCGCCATATTTGTCCTAAATGGCCGATAAAGTACATTCCGGCAAGTCCTCGGTCTCTGACCGATTTTTCATCTGTCTGTCTGTCTGTCTGTCTGTTTGCAGCACTACGTCTACACCGTTGCACGTAGAATCGCCAAACTTTACACACATATTGGTCTTGCCCTGGAATAGGCTGTGCCCAATTTTTAGCTCTCTCGGCCCAAGGTCAAGCTCAAGGTCACCCAAAACGTGAAAATCATGATCACAGCGTAAAGCCGGGGCGAGGCGGAATGATACAGCGGAAGGATTTGACGGTTTAAATGAAGCCGCGATGAGGCGGATTTTCATTGGGACCTTCATCCTGATTTTGTTACCTCCGCCACCAAAGGTGTATGGAGGTTATGTTTTCACCCCTGTCTGTTTGTCCGTTTGTTACTTGCCGGAATAGATTCCGACAAGTATGTTGGTTGGTCGGTTACTTGCCGGAATAGATTCGCCGGAATAGATTTTGGGTGGTGAGGGGGCTTGAAGCCAGATTTTAATCTTACAGCCACCATGTTGGTGCTCGCCGTCACTGCGATGCGAAGCGAAAGACACCTCAGAGCTGTCACATTCACAATCGCGATGTCGTATGTACTTCCAATACATGTTTCCTTCATTGTAAAAACTACCAAGTCAACAGTTAAAAGGATTTTGAGCCGATAGGTGTTACGGCCTTGGCAAGATCGATGGAGACAGCGATCTGTTAGCTTATACACCGCCCAAATAGGTATGTGGAATTCTCTCATGGAGAGATTAAACCCCACGTCGTTTGAACTTTGGCAGAGGTCATTATTTACTTTTTATGATCCAAAATGGCCGATAAAAAAGTACATTCCAGCAAGTCCTCGGTCTCTGACCGATTTTTCATTTGAATGTTATCAACAAAGCAGGAAAGGAAAACCCCTTAACTATAAAATATATACATTTTAAAAATCAATCAATGAAGGCAAAAGGTTGATTAAAAATAGTTTGTAAAAGTCTAGGAATATGTGCAAACGAAAATTGCTGTGTATAAGCCGCACTAGTGTAAAAGCCGAACCCCAATTTTGCGTTACATCCCATAGGAAGAAAAAAAATCATATTTTGCGATGATCCAACAATGTCTCAGTAATTTGAAATGGTCCAACAGGTCTCAGTAATTAAAAAATGGTCCAACATGACGAAGTGAGACAAATGCTATTTTGAAATCCTACTATATTGGCACACATCCTACTATATTTGCGTATGGTTGCACGTTTAGGCTGATTGATGCGTCGGCAGCTGACTGGTGCCGCCCCGGATTCATGGGCCGCAGAATTGTGCCTGCCTCACCGCGAAATAGTGGAGCGGATATGTGCCAAAAAACACCAGAGTAGTGCACTTCTGGCAGAAAGCATGACATTTGGCACACGGGGGTTTTCGAGTATGCTGAATTCAATAAGAAGAGGAGGCAAGTCGTAAAATGATTACTTCCGGTTAAAAATGGCGGATTTCAAAATGGCCTCCAAGTAAACCGATAAAAAACGTGTATCTCATATATCGGGCATATAGCAATGTGTTTGCATAACCAAAATAGCTAGAATATCATTATTATTAACTGTACATTGCTTCTTCATATCAAGATGTACATTTGGTACCAGTGAGGGCCTGAAGGCATATTAATAACGTTCAACCCTGCGCGCCTATAAAATTGACACAACTGACACCATATTGACACAATATTTTTCATTAATATCACACCATGAATTTTCTATAAGGTTTTAATTTTGTCATCACGTTAATTTTGACATAACGTTGATGAGCTAACAGCGCCGTTGGTATGTTTAGTGAAAGTGCCATGGTCATTAAAATGTGGTAAAAATAACTTGTGCTGTTGTTGTTCTCTACAGTTTGGTACAGTGGATATATGGTTCGAACAGTCCACTGGTTATTATCTTATATTTGCATAACATAAATGATAAATGATGTTGAAGTCTATGAATAGTATTCATCTGTACTGATTGAGGTGTGTTCTATCTTTCCAGGGTTTGGTGTTTGGTGGTAGTCTCCATGCTACACTGAAGTGATGTCAAAGAAAATCAAGCTCGTGCTACCAGACACACCAGGTCAAGGCACAGACTGGTCACTGTGTGTTCTATGTCAAGAAGCCAGCACCGAAGTATTGGTAGATCCAAAGAGGAACCGCAATGTGCCCTAAAGATCTATAGGATACCAGACTTTATCAGAGAATCTCCACGCATTGAAGGATTTAGACGCTGTTCCATTCTCCATGAATATTGCCAGATTGGACGATGGATCTGGTATTGAAGAAACGCTTACTAGAAATAACGCTAAATGGCACAAAACATGTTATCTATCCTGTAACAAACAACAAATTGACAGGGTTCGGAAACGAAATGCCAAACAGGACACAGGTACTTCGTCAAAAGCATCAACGCCTGTTAAAAATAAACTTCGGTGCAACTTATCCTTCGGTCAGTCAGATGACGCTACCGTATGTTTCTTCTGCGATCAACCTATACAAACTGAACACAAATATCACTGTGTAGAGACAATGAATGTCGATCAGAATGTTCGGCTAATGGCGACAGCACTGAATGATACAAAGTTGCTAGCTAAACTTAGTTCTGGCGACATGCCAGCTAAAGACGCTACATATCACAAGATCTGTATGACTGATTTGTATACGAGGTACAGATCATATCAACGACACCAAGACACGACAAACAAAGCTCGCGATATTACGCCAGACTCGATGGCTCTAGCAGAATTGGTCTCGTACATAGAAGATGCACACCAGAGCGATGAGAAACGAAACAAGATTTTTAAACTGGCAGATCTTTTTGTTTTGTACAAGGATCGCCTACATCAGCTCGCAGCTGATAAACCAGGGTATATTCATGCCACTAGACTCAAGGAAAAGCTCCTCGCTATATTACCAGGCTTAGAGGCAAACAAGACCAAATCAAATGATGTGATCCTTTCATTCAAATATGATATAGGTGATGCAATACTTACTGCTAGTCAGACAGACCCAGATAGTGATGCTGTCACACTCATGAGGGCCGCACAAATTGTACGCAGAAAGTTGTTTGAGGTAAAACAGTCCTTCTCAGGGTCTTTACTGGATACTCACTATAGCAACCTTCCATCATCCTTGCTAGCCTTGGTCCAGATGATACTCTGTGGTACAAATATCAAGAGCCAAACTGCCAGCAACACAGTACAGAAGGCACAATCAGACAGACCTTACAAGACTAAACTTGTAAGGCAGAATCCCAATCGTGAGACTCAACTTCCACTATACTTGGGTCTTCTGGTCCATAACAAGACCAGAAAGCGTGATTTGGTAGACATCATGTTTGAGAAAGGTATATCAGTGTCGTATGATAGGGTACTACAAGTATCCACTGACGAAGCTAATAAAGTGACTGATCAATTTGAGCGAGATGGTGTTGTTTGCCCTACTTTAATCAGAACCGGACTCTATACTACCGGGAACCTCGACAATATAGACCACAATCCCTCGTCATCATCAGCTCAAGATTCCTTTCATGGCACTGCATTGGGGAGGAGCACGAACTGGACGTTTACGTGTATAATAATGTATTTCTCATTAAGCTACCATATTTGTTGCGGACAATTTCTATATGTTAATGATATTAGATAAGCGTTAAGGTTGCAATGTATTTTCACAGTTCAAGTGATATTATTCAACATAATAAAAGGCATATGGATAAGAGCATGAAGGCATATGGATAATATCATGTTTAATATCTATGTATCTATGTAAAATAATATCTATGTAAAATCAATCATGTTTAATTTAAAAAAATTGTGTCGATATTGCACCAATTGTTTCAATATTATAGGCGTGCAGACGTAAGCATTATCCATATGCCTTCATGCTCTTTCGGGCAGCACTAAATGTAAATCTTAGTGTGCAGAAGCAATGTAGAGTTGGCATAATGATATTGTTGCGGATATGGGACTTGGCCTCAATATCCGCTTGTAAATACTCCCCTATTTCCCCAATGCTCCCCAACTATCCCCAATCCCCCATTCCCTAGTCCCATTGCCTGTAAATAACACTCTGTAGAACCGACCTTCCCCTTTTTCCCCCATTAAATGTCGTGCCCAGGTCCACCGCATCTCACGTAGACAACTTTCGGACATCTTGCTAGTTATTCTTAGTCTATGTCAGTTAAGGACTCGTTTCCATTAATTCTGACTCTTCGTTGCACCAGAATGTGATTATATGGCACCAGTAGTGAGTTTAGGACCTTCCCATACCTCCTCCCATCTTCTTCCCCAAACAACAACTACAACAACAACTACAACAACTACAACAACAACGGCGCGGCGCGGGGGAGTGTGCGTCCTCACACCGGCTCGGTTAGCCGCCATTGACCATGCGCTCCGACGGGGTTACCACGAAGGGGCTCCTTGTCAGCCCCTCGTCAAGGGCGGAGCCGGTAACCCCCCCGCACGCACCCAATGAGAAGCAACGGGCCGATTCCATCTGGGGCGGAGCTAACGAGCCGAGGGCGTGTCACTCCCCGCCGGATATACGCGGCCACTTACCGGACGTGACGTGAGATGCGCCCCCAGCTTGGAGAAAGAAAGTCACCTTCGAGCGCTGAGTGAGACCTCCCGCATCATTGGACCGGACCGGGTCGATTCTGTCCTTGAGCCAAGAGTGCACCTTGAGCCATCGACTACCCGCTTTCCTTGCCATCAATCCCCGTGTGAGTCAGTTTTGTCCCGTTTATCTGTCGTCTGTCGGGGCTAATATAAGAGTGTGTCTAAGTGCCTGCCTTTCTATGCTGTCCCTCTTGTCGTTGTAATCTGACCTTCCGCCCTAATATAACCTCCTCCGGAGGTCTTGAGAACTGAACCCTTGGTGTCGTGTCATTTTAACCCAGCCGTTGTGTCCTTTTCCTCAATTGATTTAGCGTAGCGCGACTCGGCAACGTTCGAGTATAATCGGGTAACTTGTGCGGACACGGCGGCCATTCCGCTCGGCCCACCCTAACATCAAAGTCGTGTCTGTAACAATTGGTGTCAGGAGTGTCGGATTCGGACCTGGGACTAAATTTATTAGGCCCAAATGTGGGAACACCAATTGTACCACTAGGGTAACAATTGGTGTTGGGGAGGTAGAATTCGATCCGGAGCGCGTTTCCCGCTCGAAATTATAACGGCGAAATTTGAATTTGTTTTACGAAAATAAAAACCCGAATTTTGAAAGTCGCGCTATGGCGGATCAAGACAGCTGGGGTCCGGTAGAGGAGAGTGAGGCAGGGTCGGTCCAGGACCAAATTGAGGGACGCGAGGAGAGCGAAGCAGCGAGGGTAGCAGACGCGCGAAATAGCGCCTCGCACATGGCCACGGCGCCCACGCCCGCGACCGTAGTAGCGCCGCTGGTAAATTTGGACCTTTTTTTCATACAAATGAAGGCCCTTATGGCCCAGAATAGCGAGCAAATGAGGGAGGAAATGAGGGCTCAGAGTGAGCGATTGGGAAACCAAATGGGGGTAATGAGGGACGAAGCGAGGGGTACCGGTGAGAAGTTAGACAATAATTTTGAGGGGTTAGACAACGGGATAAAAGAGGTGAGAAATGGGTTAATGGGGGTAGAAAACAGAATGGCCGCTCAAGAGAATCAAATGGAAGGGATGCAAAAGGGGTTAGAGGGGTTAGAAAACAGTATGGAAGGCAAATTGAGGGACATGAGGGACCAAGCGGAAAGGGAAGTTAACCAAATGGGGCAGCAGATAGAGGGGGTCAGAATGGGGGTAGAAACCAAACTGGATGCTCACAGGGAGGAAATGGAGCAGATGAGGGTGGCATCTGGGCAGGAGATGCAAGTGATGGGAGAGGAGATCAGAAGAGGAGTGAGTGAGGAGGTCGGAGGAGTGCGCGAGGAGGTGAGGGACTGTAAGGAGCGCATGGAGAAGGAGGTGAGAAAGGGGACTGTAAAATTGCAAGGGGGTATAGAGGAGTTGACGCTGGGAGTAGAACAACTGACAGTGGGACAAAAGGAGTTGGGGGACCAGGTAAAGAAGAACACAGCGGTAATAGAGGGTTTAAAATCGACACAGAAGGAGATGAAAAAGGACGTAGGGGTAATTAAAAAAGAGTGTCAGACGGTACATGAGGACCTGACGAGGAAAATGGACAAGGTGGTAGAAGTGATGGAGGTTAAAGAGCGGGAGGTGCGGGAGCACATAGAAAAAAATTAAGTGGAGTTAGAGGAAGAACTTAAAGGGGCGCACGAGGAGATGAAGGAGGTGAAGCAGAAATTAGAAGAAGTGGGAGAAGGGGTGAGCGAAATTAAAAAGCGACGGAGAGAGGATAAGAAAGAGATAAAGGAGGAAGTAAAAGAATTGGTCCAAAGTCTGTGTTCGGATCGTGATGATGTGCTCATTAACCGGATGAGGGATTCGCAGGTGATGGAGGAGAAGCGAAGAGGAAGAGGACCCGGTGTAAGTGGTGACCAATATGGTCGTGCGTATGATGCGCCAGGGGATTTAATAAGCTTGGGGGTCGAGATGGACCCGGGTGTTCGTGAGAGGCCGTTGGTGAAGTGTGCGACAGGTCTGGTGTGCGAAAGAGGAGGTGTGCGAGAAAGTCCGACTCTGGGGTGTGTGAGGAAAAAGTGCGTGCCAAGGAGTGAGGGTGCTGGCGAGAGTGAGTCGGTCGTAGCGCGTGTGCGAGGGAGCACATGGAAGCGTGGTGTGGTGAGTGTTACAGAGGGTGTGACGGGAGAGTGTGTGCAAGAGTGTGCGCGAGAAAGGTGTGTGACGGACAGGTGCATGGGGAAAGAGTGCGCTGTCAAAGGCAAGGAAGAATGCACACCTGTGGTAAGTGTTACAGAGGGTGTGACGGGAGAGTGTGCGCGAGAAAGGTGTGTAACGGACGGGTGCATGAGGAAAGAGTGCGCTGTCAAGAGTAAGGGTGAGTGCGCTGTCAAGAATGGAGGTGAGAGTAGTGAGAGTGATAAGGAGCGTGAGTTGGTTGTGACAGGTGAGAAAGGAAGCACACCTGGAATGGTAGAGCGTGAGTGGGAATGCACGCTGGAGTTGGTGGTGAGGCACGTGGTTGGGTGTGCGAATGAGAGCACACCTGTGATTGTCACAGAGGAGGTGACAGAGGAGGGGGCGCGAAGAGGTGTGTTGGTGAGGTGTGCGACCAACGAATGTGTGCCAAAGTGTTCGGTGGTCAGGTGTGTGACCAAGGCTGTGAGTGGAGTGAGTGTACCGAGGTGTGTAAGGAAAGGTACGAGGAGCATGGAAACGGCTGGATGTGTGAGCAAGGAACGGGCTGCGGGGTGTAAGCGTGCAGGTGAGGCATCGAAGGTAAACGGGTTAGACGTTAGAGCGACTTTTAGCCGAAGCGGGCCCTCGGTGCGTGCTGGGCCTCGCTTTGAACGGCCGCATCCGTGCTCCACTAGGCGGAGCGGGCAGCCCGATAGAAAGGGTCGTCATGGCGACCACTTTTTGTTGAGGCAGTCCGGCAGGTCGAGATCGGGACATTGGATGGCTCCACGCCGAGATGGTGCGTGGGATCTCGGCCCGGGTAAACCTCCGTCCCTGCACCGAGTGCGGGACGTATCCAGCCGCTGGCACCAAACAACCCGCATTCATGGCTTGGCTTTACGAAGCCGGGCTTTGGACAGGGATTGGCGCACCGAGAGGCATTAGTGAGTAGACTGTGTGATGAGGATAGTGTTTTGGCCCCAAAATTAGAAAAAAACAAAATTTGATGATTGGCAAGGGATTGGCAGTAGTGATTGGCAGATGATGGGTAGTGATTGGCAAATTTTTAATTTGTTGAAATTTGATGTGCAAAATTGGTAGTGAGCGATGGGCCCGGTGGGTAAGGGTGGCATCCCTGCCCCCCTTCCCAAGTGGGGCAAATGCGCAATAGCTTATGGGGTGTATGGCAGTGAAAACTAGCCCGGGTGGGTTAGGTTATATTGATAGGGCCCTAGAAGATGACATTAGGTAACGTTAAGGTTAGTTAGTGACTGATACCTGTAGTGGGGACGCAGGTAGATTAGTGTGGATGATAATGACGAGGGAGCGCAATAGTTTAAAGGGACGACTGGGAAGCGCAAGTTTCAGAAGGGAGTAGTTAGCTGAGATGATGCCGTGTGTGTGAGAATTGAACAGGTGTGATTGCACAGGTGTGCAACTGGACAGGTGTGTGGAGCAGTGTGTGAGTAATGAGTGTTGTGGATCAGCGCGAATGCGCTTGGGGAGAGAAGGGTGCAGGCGGCACCAAGAATGAGAGCACAGGTGTGCAAGTACAGGTGTGTGGAGAGAGTTGGAGTAAGTGGTACGGAGTGGTGTGCATGGTGCGAAGGTGTGAATGGGGGAAGAGTGGACCCCCATCACGGATACCCGGGGCGGGTAGTGTAAGTGTTAGGTAGAGGGTATAGGTAAATTGTGGTTGGATATTGGCATTTGTGGTGCGGATGCAGAATGGTGTTGTGGATGGGTGCATTAGTGTTGTGGAAATGGCTGGGCGTGTAGCCTGTTAGTGTGTGTAGTTGGTTGGGCACTCCACCACTGTGAGGATGTCGGCCAGGTGAGGCCGCAGGTGGGCTCTGGGAGCCGTTAGTTGTGGATGGGGCCCGAGGATCCGGAGGACGGACCCGGGTAGCCCAGTGCCAGAGAGGGCACCGAGTGGGGAGAGCGCCAGAGGGCCTTCCCCAGGTAGTTAGGTTAGGGTAAGGAGCAGGTAAGCTCGGAGGCAACTGCAGTGGTGGAGGTGTGCAGGTGGGTAGACCCGCTGGGAGAGGTACACGTCGCAGCCCAGAAATTGTACGAGGGCACCGGGAGATGAATCGGGGGAGTGAGACCCCAAATTGAAAAGCACCACAGTTTGGCCAATGGGAATTGGTTTTTAGAACCCATAGTGTAAGAGGGCCAATGGTTTGGCCGGAGAAAGACCCCGGGTAGTGTAAAGTTGTTAAAGTCATTTAGGAAATAGTTAGGATTGATGAACCTGTCGCACCATACGCAGCCACTTACCTGTGGTGATGATGATGACTCCACACCTGTGTTTTCTTTGTTTTGTGCAGGAAATGAGAATTGCTGTGTGGATTGGTGAGACGCATCACGACGTGGATGAGACATTGGGGTGATTCCATCTCTCCCTCCCTAGGAGGGACTGATGATAAATTGGTGATGGCAAATTATGATGTTCAGTTGGAGATGGCAAATTTTGATGAGAGTTGAAAATGGCAAATTTGATTGGTTAGGAGGGAGAGAAGACGAATTTGGTTTATGGGAGGAACGGGGAAGACAGTAGGGATGTTTGTTGATTTGTAAAGTAGATGTTTATGGGTAGTGTTGTGTTGTGTGGATACAGTAAGGGGTAAGGGAGGGGCCATGTAGGTTACCTGGTGGGGGGGGGGGGGGGGCGTACGATAGGAACGTACCTGTCACCTGGTTCCCATGTGCCCCCAGTGTGCATCATCTTACATTGCGTGCACTTTTGCGCCCTTACCACCTTACTCACTTGTCTTCTTCTTTTGTCTCCCACCTCTGAGGATCTGGCTTTGGGGTAGAGAGAGAGGAGAGAGAGGTGCTGGATCCGCAGTTGTGGGCCTGCACTTTCGCTGCTTGCTGCCTGGATCGATACACCATATGGACCGCAATGTTTGTGGCCACCCACAATGGACCGCAGTTCTTTTGCGGCCAAGCACCACCCATGGATGGACCTATGGGTCAACGTGGCACCTATGCCATACAAGGTGAACCACTAACAGTTGGCCCCCTGACGGCCACAATAGAGAAATGGACGCGGTTGGCGCCTTTCTTTATTTTTGAAAGAAGTACGAAGGCCAAGTGCACCACACGAAGGCAGGACCAGCGGCAGACCATCGGCCGGCTGTGACACCACACCGTGATTTATAGACATTTTATTGGTGCACCGGATGGTGCTGACTGTGTGATGGGGTGGTGCTTTTGGTGCTGGGAAGGGGTGCTCTGCACATTATTAAAGGCCGTAAGGCCACAGAGCACTCGTGGGTTGGTGTATCGATGCTGGCATGCGTGCTCTCTCTATGCATAACATCTGCATGTGTTCCTCCAAAAACAGGTCCTGGATCGTAGTGTAAATATCAGCGAAGTCTTGTAAATAATGCTCCCTACCGGCTGTATGTTTAGTTTGCGAATTCTTTCCGGATTCGGTTATCCTGTGGGTGTGTTTCTGTGAGGAGAAGGGTGCAACGTCGCAGGGGGACATATTTACTCATTTGTGAATATCTGTAAAACTGTCGCACTCAGGGTAGAGTTAATAGTAGAGGGAACTACATCTGAGTGCCACACTAAAATAGGTAAAAATTTATCGGGTCGGGACGCCCCGAGGGTAGAGAAGGGTGCAATGTTGCGGATATGGGACTTGGCCTCAATATCCGCTTGTAAATACTCCCCTATTTCCCCAATGCTCCCCAACTATCCCCAATCCCCCATTCCCTAGTCCCATTGCCTGTAAATAACACTCTGTAGAACCGACCTTCCCCTTTTTCCCCCATTAAATGTCGTGCCCAGGTCCACCGCATCTCACGTAGACAACTTTCGGACATCTTGCTAGTTATTCTTAGTCTATGTCAGTTAAGGACTCGTTTCCATTAATTCTGACTCTTCGTTGCACCAGAATGTGATTATATGGCACCAGTAGTGAGTTTAGGACCTTCCCATACCTCCTCCCATCTTCTTCCCCAAACAACAACTACAACAACAACTACAACAACAACGGCGCGGCGCGGGGGAGTGTGCGTCCTCACACCGGCTCGGTTAGCCGCCATTGACCATGCGCTCCGACGGGGTTACCACGAAGGGGCTCCTTGTCAGCCCCTCGTCAAGGGCGGAGCCGGTAACCCCCCCGCACGCACCCAATGAGAAGCAACGGGCCGATTCCATCTGGGGCGGAGCTAACGAGCCGAGGGCGTGTCACTCCCCGCCGGATATACGCGGCCACTTACCGGACGTGACGTGAGATGCGCCCCCAGCTTGGAGAAAGAAAGTCACCTTCGAGCGCTGAGTGAGACCTCCCGCATCATTGGACCGGACCGGGTCGATTCTGTCCTTGAGCCAAGAGTGCACCTTGAGCCATCGACTACCCGCTTTCCTTGCCATCAATCCCCGTGTGAGTCAGTTTTGTCCCGTTTATCTGTCGTCTGTCGGGGCTAATATAAGAGTGTGTCTAAGTGCCTGCCTTTCTCTGCTGTCCCTCTTGTCGTTGTAATCTGACCTTCCGCCCTAATATAACCTCCTCCGGAGGTCTTGAGAACTGAACCCTTGGTGTCGTGTCATTTTAACCCAGCCGTTGTGTCCTTTTCCTCAATTGATTTAGCGTAGCGCGACTCGGCAACGTTCGAGTATAATCGGGTAACTTGTGCGGACACGGCGGCCATTCCGCTCGGCCCACCCTAACATCAAAGTCGTGTCTGTAACAATATGTTACTTATTTTGGCTTTGCAAACACATCGCTATGTAACCAATATATGAGATACACGTTTTTATCGGTTTACTTGGTGGCCATTTTGAACCAGAAGCAATCATTTTACGACTTGCCTCCTCCTCTTATTGAATTTAGCATACTCGAAAACCCCCGTGTGCCAAATTTCATGCTTTCTGCCAGAAGTGCACAACTTTTGCACTTATCCGCTCCACTAAAAAGAGTGTTTAAGATTTGGTAGGTGTTCCAAGGCAGTTCTGTTTTAAGTTTATTTAAACCATATTAAAATTAAGGAAAAGAGGAAGTTCCAATGCTCTAAAATGGATCCATAATAACTGTCCAGGTCCCCTGGGCTGCCTGCATCGTGTAGTTTCAGTGCTGAGTTCAGTCTCTGAGGCTTACGTGATGACACAGTGACCGACCCTCAGATAGTTTCAGTGCCGGTGAGGTGCACCTTCTCTTTCTTTGCCAGCATGGACTGCATGCCCCTGTTCATGAATGTGGTGGTCTTAGTGATGGCTGGGTTTGTGACCTTCCAGGCCATTCCCGCTGTGGCCAGGAGTCTTCTGGCGGCAGGTTTGTTCGGCAGGAATTGTGATGTAACAATTCCTGAAGCCATGGGAGTAGTGAGTGGTGCCATATTCTTGGATCTGCATTTTGCCTTCGGGCCGATCTCCACCAACGTTTGCATACGTGTTGGTAGTACCCAGGTCATGGGCACAAGAATAACCCCACCCCTTCCCCCCCACCCCCAATTCGTGTGGGGGGAGAGTGGAAGATTGCTTTCTTTTTTTCGCCTGTACCTGTGCCACAGTGCGAGTGGTTTATTGACCCCTGCTGCAGACAGGGGGGATTATTAGCCACCGCACAAAATATATTTGCGCCACCTTCCCCACCATTCCCTCCCGCTGCGCCCGAGGGGAGCGAGTGTTTCTAGTGGGGATTGTAAGTTCTTCCAATGTGCCTCTGAGTAAAAGAAATGAGATATTCAGCATTGCAAATAAGTAGATTTGTCATGTCATGTGTGCAAAATTCCCTGTCGCTGTGTATTAGCAGCACTTTTGATTTTATTATGAAAAAGTGTGGCTTATACACGACAATTTATGGTATACACTAGCAGAGAAGAAGCTATAAAGATGTGGAGAAGGAAATGTTGGAATGTGTTTGGAAAGGTTGAATGAACATTGAACATGCAAAAAAAACACAAAAAAACCACTAAAACTTACTAAAATTAAATGAATGCATGAAATGGACATAGAGAAAAGACAAACATGGTGATCCAAAGATACCAAATAAATAATTCATAAAGATAACAGTAGGCCTGAGGGAAGATCCTCAAGCAATGGGATTTAAAAAAAGAAAGAAAGAAGGCCAAGCAGTACATTTGCACTTACAGCAGAGTAGCTTGGAAGTTTTGAACTGTGAGCAGGAATGGCTGGGAGCAAACAGTATTTGATGACTGCATCACACAGGGGCAACCATAGTGCATCACCCAACATCATCCCTGGATTATTGTCCTGCCAATCCGCAGATGGTGGTGGCACATCTTGTGAGGAACCCAAGAAAAAAAAAAAAAAACATTAATCTGGAGGAGAGTGCACTCATTGTTACAGTGCATAACACAAACTTATATCTCACAGAATTAATAAAATCGTATGAGGTGTTTGAGTGTTTACACATACATATGTATATATGTACATACATATATACGTCCGTGTGTGTGTGTGTGTGTGTGTGTGTGTGTGTGTGTGTGTGTGTGTGTGTGTGTGTGTGTGTAACATGAGAGGAGAGTTCATGGTTGATATGGACATAATTGTAAGGTGGCTGATGAATCTTCAAATATTTCTCAAGGTATTAGGTTGCTGCATGCACAAACCCGTCCTATCAATGTCGCAGAGCATTGACGCCACCTGTGTTGAAATATTTGGAACATGAACACAGCCATTTCAGGATACGTGCTTTCCTCAACTTGCTGCCACTCAGATGTTACGAGTGGTCTTAAGGGATGAGAAATCACAAGGTGACCAGACTTGACCACGAGGATTAAGTGGGCAGCTCGGGGGTGATTACCAACTTCACAATCTGTCTGCAAAAGTGGTGGTCGCATTTGCTGCGTGAGAATGAGCATTATTGTGCACTGTGCAGTAAAGTCACGACATGAGAAAGCATGCCTGAACTGCAGTCTGCATGTTGTTCGTCTCAATTCCCTGTGTTACAAGACACTGTAGTACTGTGCATTGATGGTTGTCCCACATTCAAGAAACACCACACCAATTGAACCATTAAGGTCCGATATAACTGTTGCCATAAGCTTTCCAGCTGCACCCAGAACTTTTTGGTGGTGGGGACCAAGAATGTCTCCGCTCCATACTGGCTCATTTTGACAATGACATGAAACGATGGACAATCTAGGTTTCATCAGATGTTACAAACATCTTCAAAAAATCATCTTGTAGTATTCCATGAGCACTGTTGCAATGGTCACAATGCTGCTTTTTGATCAAGCGTGAGGTCCTTTGCTATCCATCATTTGGCGACCTTATTAAATTTGAAGTGAAAATTAAGGATTGCAGCTTGCCTCCACACTTTCAAATCTTCTGCAATTTCCCCCTCGAGTAATATGGCAATTCTCCAAAATTTGCTGTTCAACACACTTGTTTGATTGAGCGACAGCAGTTGATTACAAGTGAGAATACTCAAGATCGCTCATCAATTCACAGCCAACTTGGAATGTGCTGCATGATTTAAACACACCTCCGTACATTAAATGCATGCAACACCAAATTGTGCAAACGGTCTCCAGTGAATACAAGTTGGTTTGATGCTTTCTTGCGTTTTGGATTTTTCTTCTTTCTTTCTTTCTGTCTCTCTTTCTTTCTTTTTGTCTCTTTCTTTCTTTCTGTCTCTTTGTCTCTTTCTTTCTTTCTTTCTTTCTCTTTCTCTCTCTCTCTCTCTCTCTCTCTCTCTCTCTCTCTCTCTCTCTCTCTCTCTCTCTCTCTCTCTCTCTCTCTCTCTCTCTCTCTCACACTCACACTCACACACACACACACACTCACACTCACACACACACACACACACACACACACACACACACACACACACACACACACACACACACACACACACGACTATATCGACTGCAATGTGATATCCTCAGAATGCTTTGACCAGTGTTGATGTCACATGTACATTATTGCATTACTACATTATATGTACACCATTGCATGTCAGGGTAGACATTATTCCACAAATGTTTAGCATCTATTTTTTTACACATCACAACAAAAAGTCCAAAATATTGTTTATGAAAAACAGCTGTCATCTTTAAATAAAAAGCAACAAAAGACGTGTTCTTATCAATATCTCGTCAACAATGTCAAAGATTTAAAAAACAAGATCCACCTCAGTCAATTGTGGGTCACAATTGAAGAGTAATAGACCTGCTATTTGGGACTACATTTGGAAATTGTTGGCTTAACCTTAAAGGATGTGGTCGATTAAAGTAACCATAATGATGCAAAATCAACCACAGCAGTCTACAGCTCTCCAATAATAATGGTTGCAAATTGAAAAAAAATGTTAATAACGATGCAGCAACATCAGGAAAATATGACTGCACTTAGCCTCGAGGATTTGGCCGACTGGAGAGAAATGCAAGGGTAGTTCAAGTGACAGTGCCATTATCACAGACTTTACAAAAACCCACATGGTGCACTCAAGTATCATTTCCACTTTCCAAAATTTGTACAAGTGGAGAGGTCCTCATCAAGACGTCCAACTTCCACTTGCATATGCAAGGCTCTTCCCCAACACAGGTATACACTCTATCAATGTTTGTGGATGTGACCTCATCCACAACCCCCCCCCCCCCCCTTGCATTTCTCCTGAACCCCAGACTCCGAGAGGTTTATTATCATTCACTGTTACGATTTCATCTGCATTACTCACAAGGAGTGCACAGTTTTCCGTGATAGAGCGTCATCACGAATTGTGCTGCTCGTCTGTGATAAATTCTGTTATGAAAGGCAAAACCTCCACCTAGTGGCAGGATTTGCATTTATATTAACATCTTCATACCCAGAACGTCCATGTTCTACACAAACCTCTCCAAACACATCTGGCTGCACATTCCTCTCCAAAACCATCTAATGTTTGTCTGCATGATGCACTGCCCACCGAACACGGACTCCTCTATATACACCTATTTCTGCCAGCATGGACCAACTAATAGCCACCATCCCAATTCTATTATACTCTTGCAGTCCCAACACGCAGTCAACTGGCATGACGGAAATTCCTAATACCAAAATGCCAGGTGACTGGCTGTTGGCATTGCAACAACCAGCCATGTTGGCACAGTCAAGGCCGTATGCAATGTTTTGCTCATGGAATAGGTTGGATGACTAAATATGCGAGCATCGAAACCCAGACCTTCATTCATGGTATGTTCTCCCAACTCAAATTCGTAATGACAAACATTCCACCCAACATCTCCAACTCCACATTAACCTCCCTTGGCTCCCCTGACCATGTCCTTGCAAATGCACAAACTACTTTGGCTGTATATAGAGAACTACCACATTTCTACAGAGTCTGGTTATAGCTAAATTGCAGTCACTAACTGATAGTGACCATAATTAATCTGCCCTCACAGAAGGACATGTTTTTAATATTTTCTGCATCCGATATTAACGCTGCCTGAAAAAGCTTTAATAAAAATAACTGCTCTCTCTTATGCACAGGTTTATTCCATCTTCTCAGCAGCTATCATATCCATCTTCTCAGGGCTGGAGTCATGTGGTGAGGGAGGGAGTCAAACAGCTTGCTTTCTCATCATGGAAGGCTAAACCGAATGAGGAAAACTTGAATCATTTTCAGAAGGGTCACAATAAATGTGTCCATCCTCAGGCAAGCCAGACAATATCTAATTAATTGATATGTGTGGGAAAATTAAGCACCCAGACCAGGAATCGAACCCAGGTCCTCTGGTGAACCGTACCAGCGCTCTGCCATCTGAGCTATCTGGGCGACACCAACAATATCTGGATAACCCAGATAATATCTGG
This sequence comes from Myxine glutinosa, assembly GCF_964187855.1. Taxonomy (NCBI): domain Eukaryota; kingdom Metazoa; phylum Chordata; class Myxini; order Myxiniformes; family Myxinidae; genus Myxine; species Myxine glutinosa. The sequence continues at coordinate 201,902,576 of NC_136261.1, read as the reverse complement.
CAAACCTTAACCGATATCCATCTTCAAACTATCCAACCAATCTCCATCTTCAAAGTTCAGGTAACACTTTGTTAGGTCTGTCTCTTGTACTTATGTGCTCCCCCGCAATCCAATAATCTCACCTCAAATGGTGATTTGGAAAGCCAAACAACGTCTCAAATGAACGTGATAACCATCGGAGCATGCGGATGAAGTAGTATAATCGAGCTCAAATAACAGCCGAGTCTACTCATGACAAGGCTGAATGTCTCAACTCAGTGTTTGCTTTAAAATCTCGTGTACCAAATCCATCATTCTCTATCCTCATACATGTCTCCTGGACACTGACTTTTCAGTCAAGAACAGAGAAAGTTCTGGCCAGCCTGAACTCTGCTTCAGCAACAAACCCAGGAGATATCATTAAATTATCAAATCCTGCTCTAATTTTTATTCTCCAGCAAGAAGGTTCATGGAAGGGCTATTACACACCCAAATCCCACACTCACATGCAGAGAGATAGCAATACAACACAAAACGTGACAGACAAACAGACATTGACCGAATGGTGAGGCCCAGAAATTTGAAAAGCTACTTCCCGGAACACAATTGGTGCTGGTAGCGCCATCTATTGGCAGAATCTCTCTCTCCACAGCTAGCGAGCCACTTTATGGAGAAATCAGCATCCCCATCCCTCCTCAAATGATGCAAAGTAACAGGGTTTGGCTGTGCTTTACCCTCTAAATGCTGAGAGCCAAGTGAGGAAGCAACACATCCCATTTTAAAAGTGTGGCATGACTCAGCATCCACTGACCTCCCAGACTCGGAGCAGATGCTCTAACCACAATGCCACATAGTCTGGTCCTCTGTCTGCTTACTTCAGCCTGTGCCTCTCGTTTTGTCACATACCATCTCCTTGCAAGACAGCCAACACCACTCAAGTACACAAGGGTGCAAACACAAGATCCTTTCAAATACACGAAGGTTATCAAACTTCCAATTAAAAGCAAAGTAATAGGATCGATCATCGCAGTTGACAAAATCTTTCCTTTTCTTAAATGGACTGATCTGTAACCATCAGTTTTGATTTTGTCCCAGCCACTAAACTTTGGATATGCTGCTGCTTCTCTCTCAGCAATTGATGGAGACCCCAAATGTCAAGGAATATATGCATGGCCATGTCTCTGGACACATCTTTGGCATTTGACTAAAGCTTTTCTGCCTGTGGAATAAAGGGCCACCTTATTTGGCTTTTTTATTTCCTCCATTTATACAGTCAGGACATCGCTCTCAATGTAATTCTCTAATCTCCTTTCTCAGTAGAGGCTGGAGTGGCCACAATGCTGCATTTTGAGTCCAGTTGTTGTAATGTACATTAATGACCTCTCCGATGCTCTGCAAAACCATACTTTTCTCTTTGCAGAGGACACCACACTCGACCACAGTATACTGTACAATCCCACCATCAGGCCAGCAGCAGGGGCTTCCCTCTTTGACCTGGAAATGATCAGATTCTGAACACACACTTGGAATGTGTCTTTCATATCAGGGACATCACAAATTCTCACCGTATCTTCAGAAGAATCAAGCAAACCCATCTATTTCCATAATTCACTCCTGGAAGAAGTTGAGCCTGACGTTGGCTTAGCGGTTAGGGTGCCGGCTTGGGATCCTAAGATCCTGGGTTCGAATCCCGGTCGATCGCTGAATTAACGCCTGGGGGTTTGACTCAGCCTGTCATCCTTTCGAGGTCGGCAAATTGAGTACCAGCTCACTGGTAATTCCGTGTTTATTGCAAGAGGTGACTAACAGGGTTGGTGGCAAGAAGGGCATCCGGCCATAAAACATTGCTTCAAAAAGGGGACCATGGTGCCCGGAAAAGGCCAACCCCTGCTCTGCCGGGAAAAATGGCCTCTAAAGGTGGTTCTACTCCTGGAAGAATTTCACTCTCAAACTTCTGGACCACACCATCAGGGTGTACTGCTCCTTGGCAGATCGTGACGAAATGCAAACAATCCATTACATAATTTTATCTTTTTTTAAACCACAGTTATTTAGAAGCGAAGTTTTCCCTGGATGCTCCACAACTAGTTGAGAATCACAACTCGTGGTATCACAGAGCATAAAGATATCCTATTCCAAATTCATAAATTTTACTCCAACTAACCAAGTACATTTGCATGGACAAAAGCAAGTAAGGCCTTCAGCTTTGAAAACACTCTCTCCACTTTGTCCCCTGGGCTCTCTTCATCGCCTTGATCTTCTTGTGCACCATCTTTGGAGACGAGTTGGAAGATGTGAGACCCTTTTGCTTCTCTGATGTCAACAGCCAGCTCAGGAAAGTGAAGTAGCGGTTCCAGCAAACCCTTAAGCAAGTGAGAAGCTAGGGGTGGAGCACAGGGATAAAAAGAGAGAAAAAAAAAAAGTATTAAGACAAATTGAGTCTTTTGAAATCTCTTCCAGTTAATCATAATAAACAATGTTAATTAAACCTCTCCAATGTTAATTAAAGAATGACCCTTCCTGATATTGAAATATTGTCGTACCCATAATTTTTCTGAACACCTGATTTAAACGTTCCGTCAATTCCATCCATTGTAGGAACCAATTTATGTTTCTATTAGACGTTCTCAGCAATATTTGAAAATAGGCTGGTGTACTGGGAGCCATATTTTTCTTTTTTGTATATTTAGTCAAGGCTTTGGGAAGAGCGAGTACATTGATGGGTTTTGAGGATTGGAGTGATGTGATCAAACTGATGAGCTTGAACTACAAGCCTGCCTGTAGCAATCCAAGTAAGCTGCAAGCGAGAAGCAGGTAAACCTGCTTACAATGTGTTACAGTAATCCAAGCAAAACGTTATGCGAGAGCATGAACAAAAGTTGCAGTGGTGCTTTAATCACAGCATGAGTAGATTTTAGCGGTATTGTGCAGATTCAAGAGCTTTAGCAATGTGCATACAATATGAAAGAGTTGGGTCCATAGTGACACATTTGAAAATGTAAAAGCAGAGATGACATGTTGATCCCCAAGTTTCACTATATGGGGTTGATGTTTAAGGACACACATGTCAGTTTTAGCAAAATAGAGTTTGAGAAAGTCCATGGACAATGGACATCAATAATTGATTTTCAGATAACAGGAATTAATAGTTGCAGAAGAGAGCACTTCATCGGGTCCAATGGACAGGTACCATCAGTGCATCAACATAGCAATGAAGGCCGACATTGAAATTCGGTAAAATAGTAGCAAATGGATGCAGATGAGAAAAACAAAGACCAAGAAAAAAACAACAACAGCGGACCAAGGTTTATTTGCACAATTCATCACTGATGGCAGGAGAAAGATTTACTTTTCAGTGCTTGCTTGGTCGATTGTGTTTCATGAAATATTATTTTGTTGCTCATAAACGAAGGTATTAAATGGTCATTCTATTGTGACTGGCCAAAGAAAGTGCTGTACACAAGGACTAATTTAATTTGTTGTACAGCATGTTTGACCAAACTCCGAGATTAAACTCATAATTTGGGTTATTCCCATGGAGGTTCGATACTAAGACTAAACTGTATTTCTCCCAAAGTATATTTAATGACTGCTAAAAGGATAGAAAAATGATGTGAATGTATTGCTTGGCAGATTTTAATTTATGTTTAACAATTTATCCCTGGTGTTGGGCTAGCGGCTAGGGTGCCGGCTTAGGATCCAAGGATCCTGGGTTCGAATCCCGGTCGATCACTGAATTAACGCCAGGGGGGTTGACTCAGCCTGTCATCCTTCCGAGGTCGGCTAATTGAGTACCAGTTCACTGGTAATTCCCTGTTTGTCGTTAAAGGCGGCAAAAAGGGTTGGCGTCAGGAAGGGCATCCGGCCGTAAAACATTGCTTCAAATAGGGGACCGAAAAACAACAACAACCACGGTTCCCGAAAAAGGCCAACCCCCACTTTGCGGGGAAAAATGGCCTCTAAAGGTGGTTATATGTTTTTAAACAGAGCATGGAAGCAACATTATAAAAAGATGAGGTATTAATGTGGGGAGAGAATGTTGTCAAATTATACCAAAAATCTTCATCGTCTTGTTCATCAGGCCAAGCAATGCGTATGCATGCAGAAGATCCGTCGTGGGATGTTCTGAATAGCAGGCAGAGCCACTAGCCGGGGAAACCACACACAGGGATAATCCAGTCTTTGTGCTGCTTGAAGCTTCCTCATGATCTAAGAAATAACAACAAAGGAAATGAGATAATTTTGTGAAATAACAGGCCATTTAGATATTCAGCTAATTTAGCTGAAGCAGGTTATAATTTGGTTCAAGATTCAGGAGCAAAGACATATACTGTATGCATATATACTGTATGACAAAACGTAGGTGACAAGAACAAGCCAATCAGATTTTGGTTCAGGTCCGGATCCAGATCCGATCTGTTAATGGGATACAAAACGTAACCTGTTCATCCTGGCTGAGTTATGCTCTCTCTGCCAAGTGCCATTCTAGTTGATGATGTAACTAATGATGACAGCAGCAGTATGAATTCAGAAGGGTACAGAAACATTTTGTCTTCCTATATACAACAAAATGCCTCCAAACTCATTGGGTGGTGCTTCACCATGCAGGCAGTCAATGACCAAAACACACTGCCAACACAATCAAGGAGTTCATCAGGGGAAAAGTGGAAGGTTTTAGACTAAACAAGTCAATCTCCTGATTTAAATCCAATGAAGCAGGCATTTAACTTGTTGAAGAGGAGAGTAAATCAGAAAACCTCCCAAAACAAAACTTAAAACTAGAACGTCACTCAGTAGAGCGCATACTCCCGCCGTGGGTGGCCGCTGCTGAGCCCTATCTTCCAATGGTAAAAAATCCTTCAAAAAATTCCTGGATCCGGAATAATATCCTGAGCTTCACCAAAAACGAATCAATTCTTCCTTATCCCAAGGGCAATCATCGCACCAACTTTCATCCAAATCCGTTCAGAACTTTTCCAGATATCTTGTTCACAAACACACGAACACACACATGGACGGACACGATCGAATGCATTACTCCCAGGCGGGAGTAATGATTGCTGTGAAGGCTTGGCAAAGCATCTCAAATTAAGATACCAAGAGTTTTGTGATGTTGATGGATCCCAGGCTTGATGCAGTTATTGCATGCAAGGAATATGCAACCAAATACTAACTATTATACTTTTCTTTTCTTTTTTTTTTTTCTTTTTTTTTCTTCTTTTTTTTGTATACTGAATCGAGGCTCGTGAAAGAGCTAACATTTACTTCACAAACAAATCAACCAGACAAACAAAATATATAAAAAAGAGGGAGTGGAAAACAAGATGGGGAGAGAAGGGGAAGCACACAAACACAACATTTGAGAGCAGGGAGATGTGTGGAAGGGAGAGGGCTTGGGGGGAGGAGGCATGGGAAGGGGGGGGGAGGAGGCGTGGGAAGGGGGGGGGGGAGGGAGAAGTATAAAACACAAGGACACCAAGGACTTCCAGGACAGAAGTTGGTATTTCAAAAAAGTGGAACTGGGGTGAAATTAGCAGGGGTAGAAAAGATCAAGGTTTTGGATGGGGTAAGATAAGAGATGGTGGTGTACAGCTGTTTTAAAGACCTGGAGGGTGGAGTGGGATTGAAGAGAGTGAGGGAGTTTGTTCCAGAGGCGGGAGAAAAGAGGATTGAAGGAGTGAAGGTGAGCAGAGAGTCTTGATTTTGGCAGTTTGACCATTAGAGGGTTGCAGGCAGATCTTGGGCGACCTGTAGGAATATTTGCGGGACAGAGCCCAGAGAGAGCTGGGGGGGGCAAGGCCAGAGAGGAGTCGGTAGAAGATGGAAAGACCACCAACCTGCCTGCGGTGAGTGAGTGAGAGGCCCTTGGAGTTAGCTTCATCACGGGAGATTCCAATGATTCTGAATGCTTTGGTTTCAACAGCGTGAAGACGAGCTGGGTGTGAGGCAGGAGCACCAGCCCAGAGGGGAGAGCAGTATTCCATTGAGCTGCAGATGAAAGCCTTGTATGTGGTGAGGAGCTCAGGTGTGCCAAGGAAGGACTTCGCACGATGGAGGATGCCCAGTCGGCGACTGGCTTTGGAGGCCAGATTTGAAATGTGGTTTTCCCAGGAAAGATCATGGCAGATAGTGAGACCCAAAAGCTTGAGTGACAGAACTTCTTGGAGAGGATTATTCAGAAAGTGGATGGGAGGGTTGTCCAGTCGGTCTTTTCGGAGAGACATCGTAAGAGTGTTAGATTTGTCAGGATTGAAAGACATGTTCCACTTGTTTGCCCAGTCTGTGATTTTGTCCAGGTCTGCAAAGAGTGAGGAGGCTGCAGACTGCCGATCTGAGGGATGAAGAATGGAGCGACAGAGAGTAGAGTCATCAGCAAAGAGATACAGAGGATTTTCAAGAGAATCAGAGAGATCATTGATGAAGACCAGAAAAAGCACAGGGCCCAAAACACTGCCTTGTGGAACTCCAGCCTGAACAGGAGAGGAGATGAGAGAAACCCATTCAGGGCCACAAGTTGACTACGACTAGAGAGGAGGTCCGCCAGCCATGCGTGGAGATTTCCATGGATACCAAAAGAGGAGAGTTTGGTGAGCAGAGCGGGGTGCCAGACCGTATCGAAGGCACGTGATATGTCAAGGGAGACTGCTCTAATTTCCTGTTTGGCATTGAGGACCTCCATCCATTGTTGAGAAAGCAGAAGCAGCATGTCCAGAGTGGAGTGTCCAGGTCCGAAACCAAATTAATGATCAGAGATCAAGCCATTGGAGAAGAGGAAAGATTTCATATCTGAAGCAATGATGGATTCCATGACTTTGCTGATAATTGGGAGAAGGCTGATTGGTCTGTAGTTGCTGGGATCTGTTTTTGCACCTTTTTGTGCAAAGCGGTGATGTTGGCAGATTTCCAAGCAGATGGAAGATGACCTTGAGCAAAAGAGAGGGTGAAGAGAACAGAGAGAGGGAGTGAAAGAGCGGAAGAACAGGATTTTAGGACCCGTGGGCTGATGCCGTCAGGTCCAGTTGCAGAATCCGAGTCGAGGGTTGACAGAAACTTTTCCACCTTGTCAGGAGGAAAGGACACAGAGTCCAGGAGCAGCTGGGTACGACTGGGTACGGTGGGTACAGAGAGGGATGGGTTTGGGACACAAGATTTAGAGGCAAACACAGAGTTGAGGCATTCAGCTTTTTCACGTGCGGAGTCAGACATGTGGCCATTTGAGGTGAGGGAGGGGATGGAGGGGGAACAAACACCAGAAATAGATTTGACCAGACGCCACCAGGATTTGGAAGAGGGAGACAGATAAGAGAGATCGGTCCTGAGAACGGAGAGATATTGTTTCCTCGCTCTCCTGAGGGTGGACACACACTTGTTTCGGGCTTTGTGAAAGGAAATGAGATTTCCTTCCGTTGGATTTGCTTTCCAGGAGACGAAAGCAAGTTGTTTCTGGGCAATAGCCTCACCACAAGATTCCGTGTACCATGGACGGGAGGAAGGGTATGACAACAGAAGACGAGATGGGATAAATCTGTGCATGAGAGAGAGCAGTTTGCTTTGGAAAAATTCCCAGGAAGAATTTATGTCAGAGGCAGTAGAGATGGGTGACCAGTCCAGATGATTGATGGCTGCTTGAAGACCGTGCCAGTTGGCCTGAGTGAAATGCCAGACTCGTCGACGCTGAGGAGGCTCTCTGAGAATGGTCAGAGAGATGTCCACTTTAACAAGCACATGATCAGAAGAGCCGATTGGAGCAGAAGAAGAGCAGCAGACATTTTCAGGGAAGTTAGTCATAACCAAGTCCAGAAGAGAAGATGCTCCGTTGACTGAAATCCGGGTCGGGAAATTGACAGATTGTGTCAGTCCCAGTGAGTCACAGAAGTCCTTTGCTGAAGAGCCATGGCTGGTGAGAGAGGTACCCACACCCAGCCAACTGGCATGGTGACAGTTGAAATCACCACATATGAGGAAGAGAGAGTTGGGATGGGTAGATAGAAGTTGGTCCATATTCTCAGACAGCGAGATGTAGATGGAGTCATCACTGTTTGGTGGACGGTAGAACACACATATGAACAAAAGGTGGGAGCGAAGGGGAAGCCGTAGCCAAAGGTATTCCTGTGGGTGAGGTGGAGAGAGGGCAGTGCAGGGCGAGTGAGGAAGAGTTTTTTATAAAGATAGCAACCCCACCTCCAGGACGAGGCTCAGGTCTATCATACCGGAGGAGGGAGTAACCTGGGAGAGATACCAAGGAATCAGAGACATCATGAAGGAGGAAAGTTTCTGTTAAGCAGATCACGTCTGGTTTGTCAGAAGCAACCTGTATGGAGAGATCAGACAAGTTTGAGCGAAGGCCCCGGATGTTTGAGGTCCATACTGTTAAGGAAGAGGAAGGGGGAGCATCGGATACAGAACAGGGGGGGGGGGGAGCATCGGATACAGAACAGGGGGGGGGGGGGAGCGGTAGGGTAAGATGTGGAAGAGGAGGAAGAGGTAGGGAGAGCTGTTGAAGGTGTGTCGGAGATTACAGAATAGCTTGGAGAAAGGGAAGAATGGGGCGGACAAAAGGTTTGATGGTGATTGGGAGAGGCGCAGTGAGGTGTTATTTGACGAGGGGGAAGAGCGAGGCAGAAGGTTGAGGGAGATGAAGGTGAAAGTTGGAAGGGGGAAGAAGCGGGGAGGACGCTTTGAGGAGGAGGGGTGAGAGGGGAGTCTAGGAGGGGAGGAGCGAGGGAGAGTCTCGGAGGGGAGGGGTGTGGGGGGAGATTTGAAAGGAATGGGTGATTGGGAAGATTTGGAGGGGAGGGGCAAGGGGGAAGATTTGAAAGAGATGGGTGATGGGGATGATTTGGAGGGGAGGGGCAAGGGGGTAGATTTAGAGGGGAGGGGTGATGGGAAATGGGATTTTGGGGTGATGGGATTTTGAAAAGTGTACGATTAATGAGAAACGAACATTTATTGCAAAATGAGTTTCTTGAGACATTCGAGTCAAAAATACGTTTGAGGACGCTGGAGGGAGGATGGAGTGCTGGAGAGTTTAGGGAATGAATGAAAGATGCACTATAAGAGATGGAATTTTTTTTTGGAATGAATAGATTTGGTGAGCAAGTCGAAAGCATCCTTTTATAGAAGAAGAAGAAAAAGGTGTTATAGAATATGACAGAGTACAGGTCTTCAGGGGACAGACGAGACATTTTTTAACAACGTGATCACGTGATCACAAACAACGTGGTCGAAGAACGAACGAACAAATAAGAACGAACAAATAAGAACAGAAGGAAATGTTGTTTTTTTTTGTTTGTTTGTTTTTGAGATTTTAAAACAAGGAAGTATGGGGTGAAAAGACCGTGAAAAACAGAGACCGGAAAGTAATTGCAGCGCGATCGGAGAACCGCTGAGACAAAAACAAAGCCTCAAGTCAAGGTCGGACACGGTAGCCTTGTACTACACTTAGGCCTCAGAATACGCGATACGAAAGACCGACGATTCTGTACACAGGTATGAAAAACCAACACCAAGAATACTATTAAAGACATCCCAATAGGTACATACACCGAGAGAAGATACAGTTTCGACAAAAATACAATTGTGAAAAGTTACTTAACTTCGAAAGCGAGCGCGCATGGACAGCTTTGAAGAGACGAGACCTCGAATCTTGCGCATGCGCATTAACACGTCAATTAACACGTCATTAACACGTCATGGCATTAACTCTTTTAATTTACTTTCAGTAAAGTAAAGTACATGTCGCAGGTGTACATAACGACATGTCGCAGGTGTACATAACGACATGTCGCAGGTCTACATAACGACATGTCGCAGGTCTACATAACGACATGTCGCAGTTTTACATAACGACATGTCGCAGGTCTACATAACGACATGTCGCAGGTCTACAAGAGCTTCGTGTTGCTGTTGTTGTTGCGGGTCGATTTTTGAAAGGTGCACCTATTGGTCGGTTGTTTGACCCTGGTTCAATAAATTTCTAAAACCATCAACTTCTGTTCATCTGTACATTTGCTCAAATAGACAGTCATTCAGTCCTATATATTTACAATTTCTTTCACAGGGTAAGTTCAGATATTTTATCAATAATCTTTATCCCCCACACTATCCTGTTTGGAAATAAGCAGAAGTGAATGTAGCTGAAAGCAAGAATACTTTAATGCATCACATCAGTCATTTTGGAACCCTCATGATGAATAATAACTCCTTAATTTTCCTCTTTCAATTTTTCTTCAGAGTAATTATTCTGCAAATTTCTGGGATTTTTAAAATCCATTTCAAATGGCATTTCTAGATGTCTCTCAATTGTAGAGTCCTCAATGCTGCTACCCAAATAAATGGCCAACTTTTAGCTTAACCACAATTTGGCTAATCAAAAAAGTTGTCTGTCTGTCACCTTTTTTTTTTTTTTTTTTGTATACTGAATCGAGGCTCGTGAAAGAGCTAACATTTATTTCACAAACAAATCAACCAGACAAACTCGTAGGAATCGTAGGAAATTATCGTGGTAACTGTCAATGAAAAATTACAAGTCACATCAGAGAGAAAGAAAGCAAGAGAGAAAAAAAGAAGTACACGAGAGACGACATCAAATGCTTCTAACTTGAATTATTGTCTGTAAAATGATTTTGAAATGGGTGTGTCCTTTGAACATTTTGCTGCCTAGGAGACATGCTGAATGGAGAAGGTGGATCAGACTCGGCAACGGTTGCGAGGGTGAGATGTGCATGGAAGAAGTTTCGGGAACTGAGTGGCGTGCTGACGAGGAGGGGAGTGTCGTTGAAGCTGAAGGGAAATGTGTATGCTGCATGTGTGAGAAGTGTTATGATTTATGGGAGCGAGACATGGGTAATTAATGTAGAGCAGCAACAAAGGCTGGAATGGGTGGAAATGTGAATCGTTCGGTGGATGTGCGGAGTATCGTTGAGAGAGAGGAAGACAAATGATGAATTGCGAAAGATGATGGGAATAGAGCATGTGATGGATGCTGTGAAGAGAAACAGGTTGAGATGGTTTGGTCATGTGTTGAGGAAGGATGAAAGTGACTGGTTGAGAAGAGCGATGGAAATGAATGTTGAAGGAAGTAGAGGACGGGGAAGACCGAGAAAGACTTGGCTAAAGGTGGTGGAAGAAGAAATGCGGGCAAGGGGGTTAACAAGGGGAGATGCAGAAAATCGGGCAAAATGGAGAAGATTGTCATGGGGCCCGCAAGGCTAACCCCCGCTCTAGCAGGGAAAATGGCCTTACAATGCCTGTTGTTGTTGTTTTGTATGTGTCCTTTGAACCCAAAACTGATTCGGTGCATCTTTGCATTAGTCTAAACTTTTACCAAGTATAGTTGAAATCCCTTCAGTGGTTCACAAGTTATCGTGATAACAATGATTTCCAATTCAACGTCACATTAATCCACCTTTAATTATCTAATACTTTAATTTAAATCATGAATCCAATTTAATTCATTAATCCAATCCATGAACCTTTAACCTTTTGAACCCAAAATGCAACCAGTTCAATTTGGTATTACAGTCTATACTTGTGCCAAGTTTGAAATCCCTTCCGTGCTAACAAGTTATCAAGGTAACAAAACGCTGATAACGGACCGATGCATGAACAGCCGGATGGACAACCCAAAATCATGGACAACCTCGATATTCCTCAATGCTAAGAGCATAATTGTTTTTAAAGTAGACCGATAATTATTTATTATATTTTGGACTGGCTTAATGGCAAGAGATAGTTTTAATTTTCTGCGCTCACTTGATAGATTGCAGCTTATGAGATATTACTGTGTTGTTCATTATACCCAGTTATTAAGTGCTCATTATATTGTGACTGGCAAAAGAAAGTGCTGTTCATGAGAACAGATTTGTTGTTCAGCATGATTGTTATACCTACACTAAATTGTAACTCTCGTAAGTGTATTGAATGGCCGGTAATAGGATAGAAAATAAACTGATTCCAGAACCTAATACGATAAGAAAACTGATGTCAACATGTGTTATGTTTACCAAATAGAGCAGGGAAGCAACATTATCAAAAGACAAGGTATTCATGTGGGGAGGTAATGATGTTAAATTATACCAAATTTCTTAGTCTTCCTGTCCATCAGGCCAATTAATGTGGCTGAATGTAGATCCGTTGTGGGACCTTTTGAAGGGCAGGCTGAGCCACTACTCATGGAAGGCCTGCAAAGAATTAACTCAGTCTTTGGGGTGCTTGAAACGTCCTCAAAATCTAAGGGAAAATTTTTTTGATAATTTGGTGAAATGATGGGCAAATTTTTCAATCTGATATAGACAATTTAGATGTAGCAGGTTGTGTTAGCTCATGGTTCAGTAATAAAGTTGTTAATAAAATGTCACCTTTGTCTGGCAGGTTCCAGATGACTATGCTGGCCCAAGCAACGTCCAGATGGTGTGCAACATTTTCTCGCTGAGTAAGGAGTTTCTCATGGAGTGGACGCAGAACACTAATTTCTGCACCGCCACGTTCTTGCACTTTGGACAGTGCGGTCTCACCCTAGGACACAACACACTAACAGTCCATCAGCTATGGTGGGAAAATTGGCTTCCAATACTCATTCGGAGTGGCCAGCTGAAATCGATAGAAATTTATTCTACCAGCGAAGAATCCATCCTTACGGACGGGTTAATTCCCCCAGAATTGGCATATTTTAGTATGACTTGTAATACCCCTTCCCACTGAAAACAGTGCTATGCCATACATATTTACTTAGAGAGAATTGGGGAGCTCCCCGCACCCTGAACCCCAGAAGTTAAGAATTGTTTTAAAGACTCAAAACCTTCCTGTGCACACCTCATATACAGCCACAATTTTACCACTCACTCAGTCCAGTGGTTCAGAACGGATATAAGTGAAACAAACACACAAACGGACACTTCCCGAAATATAAAATTAAATTGAAATTAAGTAGTTCCTCGATAAAAGATTGACGTCTGTAGGCAGACAGACAGACAAACAGTGTCAACTAATTGCGTTTCCTACATAGGCTAACTACAGAGTCCATAGAACACCTTACCACACACAGTCTTGAGAAAAAGGACGTGGGAAGGTTCTTTTAATCTATTGCTTTACGTTTCCGAGCAATATTTATATTTCATATGAGGTGCCATTTTGTCTGAATCTTCACATACTAAATGATTATTTATTTTAAAAGTGATTTTAGCCAGTTCCTCAAAATGAGTACAGTACTATATATACAGTATATATATATATATATATACAGTGAAACCTTGACTTACGAGTGCACCAACTTACGAGTTTTCCGAGATACGAGCCGTCGCTCGGGCGGTTTTTTGCTTTGAGATGCGAGCCGAGATCTGAGTTACGAGCTTACGCCACCCGCCACCAGGTGGGTTCCGGTCACGTGGTTATCTTGCCGTGCAAGCATCTCTGCCGTATATCGCTGCTGCTTTGTTTTCGCATTTTGGTTATTTTGGAAAATTTCTTACTTTTAACCATGGGTCCTAAGAAATTGAGTGCCAAGGGCAGTACTGAGAAGAAGAAGAGGATGATGTGCTTGGATATAAAACACGCAATCGTCGAAAACATGAGCGAGGTGTGCGTGTTGTCGACTTGGCGAGGCAGTACGATCGTAGTACTTCTACGATATGTACGATTTTGAAGCAGAAGGAGTCGATAAAGGCTATAACGCCAGCCAAGGGCATTACGATTATTTCAAAACTCCGGACCTCTATCCATGAAGAGATGGAGAAGTTGTTGTTTGTGTGGTTGACGGAGAAGCAGCTCGCAGGAGATACCGTGACCGAGAGCATCATCTGTGAGAAGGCACGAGACATTTACGGGGATTTGGTGCAGCAGACGGCGGGAACATCAACGGACGAGGCATCGGAAGAGTCATTCAAAGCCAGTCGGGGATGGTTTGATAATTTTAAGAAGAGGACCGGCATTCACTCCGTCGTCAGGCATGGTGAGGCAGCACGCTCGGATGTGAAGGCAGCTGAAGATTTTATTATAACTTTTGCCGAAATGATAGAAGCTGAACGATACATCCCCCAGCAAATCTTCAACTGTGACGAGACAGGGCTCTTCTGGAAAAAGATGCCGAGGAGGACAGAGGAGAAGAGCATGCCAGGCCACAACTTGTTCAGAGTGCCGGCGATAGCTCGCCTTCTCTTTGTGGAAGACACGGTGAGATCCTTAACATCCAACAACTAATGGGACACAAACAGGGCGCCCAGTTTAGCGGAACACACATTGATGAATCACCCTGCCTGTGAAACACCGACATGACAGGTTATAGCTGGGTCGGGATTCAAACCCAGGCTGGACAGTTTAGAGTCAAGTGTGCGTACCTCCAGTCCAGGCCATCCTGCCAACTTGTATGCTGTATACAGGTGAAATATAAAGCGCGAGATATTTATATATATACTGTATATTTAAAAATATATATGTGGTTTTTGGCGGGTGTGGTTTTTGGGGGGCTGGAACGGATTAATAGCATTTCAATGCATTTTAATGGGGAAATTTAATTTGAGAAACGAGCAAATTGAGTTACGAGCTCGGTCACAGAACGAATTAAACTCGTAAGTCAAGGTTTCACTGTATATATATATATATATATATATATATATATATATATATATATATATATATATATATATATATATATATATATATATATATATATATATATATATACATATATACATATATACATATATATATATATATATATATATACATATATACATATATACATATATATACATATACATATATATATATATATATACATATATACATATATACATATATATATATATACATATACATATATATATATATATATATATAGATATATAGATATATAGATATATAGATATATAGATATAGATATATAGATATATAGATATATAGATATATATATATATATAATGGCACAATATTCGCTAACTTTTGTGTCTGCAGTTTATTCATTCTTCTGGCTTGCAAAGTAGTCATACCATGAAAGTATCCTTGTTATATGATATGTGTATATGTATAAAGATATAAAAGAAATAAATAAAAAAACTTTGATGTGTGTATTGTGTGTTTTATTCACTATTTTTATTGCGAACATTAGCCCAAAATGGCATCCAAAAATGGGACATCACGTGACAAGTATTGTTGAAAATGAAAATAACATATGTACAGGATATTGTCTTTGTTTACATTTTGACCCTAGTTTGGTTGTGGATGAAAGAAATATATCCACAAACAATCACTTCCGGAAAGGTGGTTACCTAATCAATAAATCGATCAGACTGTTACCGGGAACGTACGTTACCTCCGTGTCCACTGAACTTTCACAGTTTGGTTAATCAATTATAACAATTCCTAACTATCTGTAGAATACTGACTACGTGATGAACACTTCTTGCATTGAATACTTTTCCTTAGTATTCACACAAGTTCTGAAACCCTGACCTTGGGGATGAAAATTTAAAACTTTCGCCGAAGATAATATCCGTGTCCACTTTGTAATGTACGTAGAACCCCCTTAGGCTTTTACACCGCGAAAGCAAAAGACGGGTTTTCAAGCCTCATGGGGTGGTGGAATGCCTATCACTCATCATCCAATCAGATAGATGCCTGAAGCAGCCGCCAGTTCCGAACGAACGCTGAAATATGAAACGCATTTGATGATTTGAATGAATGATGATGCGTTTGAATGATGATTACTTATAATTTTGGTTTTTACAGAATGGAGGAAACGCGTTACCACCTGAGACTGAGACTAAAGCAACCAAAAGAATCGCAGCCAACAGCACCAGACGTGAAATCAGTGAAAGCGAAAAAGAGTAAAGCAGAGCGTCAAAGAGATTGGAGAAGAAATATGAAAGTTAATCCACAACGCTATGCAGACTTCAAACAAACGGAAAGTTTGCGGGTAAAGTTGCACCTAATTAGTCTGAGTGAAGAAAAGCAAGCACAATACAGGGAGAAAACACGGTTGCGAGTCCAGCGGTATCGTGCTAAAAAGAAGCTGGAGTTGGATGGAAGTCATGCAACCACAAACAAGTACACACCCAAAACGCGTTTTGGGAAAGAACGCCAGCGAGAAATCTGGAGACAGCAGAAAACCAAGCAGAGGGGAAAACAAACGGCACAAGCAAGAAGAGGATCAAATGAAAGACGTAGGCAGCTCTATCAGGAGAAGAAGGAACGATTGCAGAAATCCAACAGTGCCACTACAATAAAACACCGGATCAAACACAGCCTTCGTGCTCCAAAGAGGCCCTACGCAAAGCAGTGTACCGTGCTAAGAAAGGGATGCCAAAAAGTGGAGATCAGTACGCGGCAGTCCTCTCACAACTTATAATCAAGACCACTCCAAGAAGAAAACAGAGACTGAAACAGCATGGCATTATTGAAAGTCCAAGATGCAGGAAATTCTTGCAGTTTGCAGGCGAGGCAATACATGCTCTCAAAATGACAATTGTCCAGGTAAACAAGAAACGAAACTGTTCTTTTTCACTGTTTTCTTCAATTCCCCCCCCCCCCCCCCCCAAAAAAAAAGACGATGTACAGTACAGCACATCTCGTGTTTGAAACTTTCATGTAAATAAGTTGACATGTTCAATAAACTGTTGGCTTGAACTTGTGACTTTTGGTGTCCACCGCCATTATTGTAACTTACGTAGACGCAAGTGTTAATATGTCTATGGTTTGCCAAATAAAATTGATGTTAATGAGCTCAGTTACATTTGTCTGTGTGTGTGTGTGTGTGGTTGACATATTTGTAAATAAAGGGTGCTTTGAAAGTGCAGCAATGTAGTTTAGCAGAGACCTTTGATACACCATACTACGTAAGTTACGGTGTCCACTTGATGTATTTGTGATAAAATTAAGCAGTTTTATATTTTCTCGGCATTCATAGGTATATTATCATGAGGCACTCTTAACATTATTAACAATCATTAACAACCCCTGCAAATGTGTTGTTTCAGGGAGATATAGAGGGAAAGTGGACACCATGTAACTTACGTAAAAAAAACAGCTTTTTCATGATTGAGGCCATTTCATGAACAGTATGAACATTGCATTATCTTCTTGGGCTTTTTTTCTGATTGAGGACACATCCATCTGTTAAGTAAAAATTACAAGAACACTAAATGGAAGTATTTATTTTGCAACCCTCGTGTCCCACTTTTGATAGCGAGTATTGTGCCATTACATATATATATATATATATATATATATATATATATATATATATATATATATATATATATGTCAGCTGATATGCTACAAATCACAACTTCCTGTACCATGTCCCAAATCTCTCCCAACTTACCTCTTACCACCTGCCATGCCAAACATCATCTTTGACTTTTCAAAATAACTCTACATTATAACTCATAGACAACTGTGAAATTCATGGACACCACTCATGGATAACTATATGAAATTCTCACCGTCAACAAGTGATTAACTGCTTCTACATAATGAGCAGCTTCCAGAGCTTCTTGACTGCTTTCCAATGCGTGATCAACCTGCACTCATACACACATGGCTCAATCAGAACAACCGGTGGGGATAATCATGTTACTTTACTGTGTCGACACATCCCGGAACAATGAAAGCAAGAAGATGCTCACAAACTGCTTTAAACTATGAATCAAGAGATACAAACCGACTGACTATGTCAACTATTAAAGATCAAATACCTATTATTCTGTTTCACAAAAAGAAAATGAAAATGGGTACTTTGCACAAAAGTTTATCCGTCGTCTCCGTTTTACTATCGCTGTTTCTCCATCTGATAAAGCAACTCTTTTTGGTTCTCTTTTTTCCTCTAATTCCACACTGGATGACTCTAACATTCAATCTCCCCCTGATGCACCCCTTACCAATCCTATTCCCCTCACGATAATCTCTTTTCATCCAGTCAAAAAAGTACTCCTCTCTCTGGACACAAGCAAGGCATACGGACTGGATGGCATTCCTTCTCGTGCCTTGAAGGAGTGTGCCTCGGAACTTGCACCTGTGCTTGCTCGTTTGTTTCGTTTTTGTTTTAAGAAGTGAAACTTTTCCTCTTTCCTGGAAACATGCCTTAGTAGAGCCTATTTTAATTACATCTGCCACCAAAGGTGGATGGAGGTTATGTTTTCACCCCTGTCTGTCTGTTTGTTTGCGAACAAGATATCTCAAAAGGTTGTGGACGGATTTCGATGAAACTTGGCAGAGATACATCTGGCGTATGTGACAAGGTCGAAATGATTCGATTTTGGTGAAGAGCCGCATCCGGATCCGGTTATTAGAATTTTTAAAGTAATTGTTCACCATTGGGAGATAGGGCCAAAAACGATACATAGCAGGATATCTCAAAAAGTTATTGATGGATATGGATGAAACTTGGTGGACAGGTTGGATGTGCGACAAGAACGATTCGATTCGATTTTGGTGAAGATCTGAATATGGATTCAGAAATGAGAACTATTTAATTTTTTAAGTGATGCTTCACCATCGAGAGATAGGGCTAAAACCAACATATCCAGTCACGTGAAAAAGTAAGTACACCCCATGTAAAGTTTTGACTTTTTCAACACATTTCAACATACAGCGATTTGATCTTCATTTCAACAATATTGATAAAGGTGAAATAATATAACAAATATCATGAAACATTTACATTTTGTAGTCCATTGTATAATTTAAATAAACATAAATGCAAATTTCACATGTGGAAAAAGTAAGTACACCCCTACATTTATCACTACTTCAAATACCTAAAATTAGAATCAGGTGCACCAGCTCAGGTGCAAAAGATTGCAACATCGTTCGAGAAGATCTTGGAGGAACCTGTCTTATTTAAACCTCAGATATTTAGTTTGGTTTGCTCTTTGTAGTTGAAGTGTGCGGCGTCACCATGCCAAGATCAAAAGAGCTCTCTGAGGCCTTCAGAAAGAAGGTTATAGATGCCTACGAGTCTGGGAAGGGATTTAAAAAGATCTCCAAACAATTTGAAATCAATCATTCGACTGTCCAGATCATCTACAAGTGGAGAAGATTCCAAACAACTGCCAACTTGTTCAAGCCAGACCGCCCCAGCAAGTTCAGCCCTAGAGCAGACCGCAAGATGCTGAAAGAAGTCTCTAAGAACCCCAGAATGTCATCATGGGACCTACAGGTAGCTGTTGCCACTGTTGATGTCAAAGTGCACGAGTCTACCATTAGAAAGAGGCTGCACAAATTTGATCTGCATGGGAGGTGTGCCAGGAGGAAACCTTTGCTGTCCAGAAAGAACATCAGGGCAAGACTAAAGTTTGCCAATGAACACCGAGGTAAAGACTAGCACTTCTGGAACAATGTGCTCTGGACAGATGAGTCAAAGGTAGAGCTATTTGGCCACAGTACCAGAAGACAAGTTTGGCGAAAACCAAAGACAGCATTTGACCATAAGAACCTGATACCAACTGTAAAGCATGGTGGTGGAAATATTATGGTTTGGGGCAGCTTTGCTGCATCAGGGCCTGGAAAGCTCACCATCATAGAATCCACTATGAATTCTTCATTGTACCAGAGGGTGCTTGAGGATAATGTGAGGCCATCTGTCGAAAAGTTGAAACTCAACCGAAGGTGGACCTTGCAACATGACAATGACCCTAAACATACCAGTAAATCCACCAAGGAATGACTGAAAAGAAAGAAATGGAGGGTTCTGGAATGGTCAAGTCAAAGCCCGGATCTAAATCCCATCGAGATGTTGTGAGGGGATTTGAAACGAGCTGTGCATGCAAGAAATCCCTCAAACATCGCACAGCTGAAAGAATTCTGCACGGAGGAGTGGGAAATATTTCTCCCAGTCGAAGTCAGAGACTGGTGGATAGTTATAAGAAATGCCTACTTGAGGTTGTTTCTGCCAAAGGGGCAATACCACCTATTAGAACCAAGGGTGTACTTACTTTTTCCACATGCAAAATTTGCATTTATGTTTATTTAAATTATACAATGGACTACAAAATGTAAATGTTTCATGATATTTGTTATATTATATCGTCTTTATCTATCAATATTGTTGAAATGAAGATCAAATACCTGCATGTTGAAATATGTTGAAAAAGTCAAAACTTTACATGGGGTGTACTCACTTTTTCACGTGACTGTAGCAGGATATCTCAAAAAGTTATGGATGGATATGGGTGAAACTTGGTGGACATGTTGTGTGTGTGACAAGGAAGAATCGATTCAAATTTGGTGAAGATCCGGATCCGGCTCGTATAATGTTTTCATCGATTCTTCACCGTTGGGAGATAGGGCCAAAAACGATTTATAGCAGGATATCTCAAAAAGTTGTGGACGGATGATTTTGATTGTGATTTTCTGGTCTACTCTGGGATACAAAACGTAAACTGTCCACCCGGCGGAGGTATGCTCTCTACTGAGTGCCGTTCTAGTAAAGAAGTGTGATCGTTCAAGCCCTTCCAACTACTGTCCAATTGCTGACTTTTACTATTTGCAAAGTCTTTGAATGGATTAAAAAAAAAATAACTCAACCCAGCTCAGAAATCGAGCTTCTCAATTCCCATTTCCTCAAGCATCTTGAATCTCAGTCTTCGATCTGACCATCAATATGGCTTTTGCAAGGCAAGATCTACCGGTGATATCCTTTCTTACATTACGAATGTCTGGGCCTCTTCTCTGAGAGACTTTGGGGAATCCTTTGTTGTAGGCCTCGATATCTCAAAAGACTTGGACAGAGTTTGGCATCAGGGTCTGATATCCAAGCTTCCCTCTTTCAGCTTTTCTTGTTCACTCTGCTCTCTCATATCAAGCTTTCTCTCCGACTGCTCTATCTCCATAATTGTTGATGGTTCAACATCTCCCTCCTTCCCTATCAACAGCAGTGTCCCTCAGGGTTCTGTCCTGTCTCAAACACTCTTCCTTCTTTTTATCAATGACCTTCTTTCTTCTACAAATAACCAAATGAACTTGGATGCTGATGACTCGACATTACATTCCTCCATGTTTTTCCCATCTGTCCCATCTTCCATCACTCGAACTACATCTCGTTTCATCGCAGCCACCTCTTTAAATTTGGACAAGATTTTCCAGTGGGGCAAATGTAATCAGGTTAAGTTTAATGCTTCTAAAACTCAATTACGTCATATATCTATATCAATCAATATCTCTATCTCTATCTCTATCTCTCTCTCTCTCTCTCTCTCTCTCTCTCTCTCTCTCTCTCTCTAAAACTCCCCTTATCTCTCCAATCTCCTTTCAAAGTTCAACAATTACACCATGTGATACAATAAACCTACTAGGTATTACCCTTACATCAAATTTATCCTGGAATCCACACATTACACAAATAGCTAAGTCTGCATTGAATAAACTTGGAGTCCTGTTCAGATGTCGAAGATTCTTCTCCTCTCAACAGTTGCTTCAACTCGATAAAGGATTGATTCGTCCTTGTATAGAGAACTGCTCTCACATCTGGGGAGGTTCGAGCTCAACATACTTACTGGACAGAATTGAATCCAAAATAATCCGACTTATCAACTCTCCCATTCTGACCTCAAAACTCGACCCGCTCGAATTATGCCACAAAGTTGGCTCTCTTTCTCTTTTCTAAAGATATTTCTTCGGTTTCTGCTCCCAAGAACTTGCTGCTTGTGCACCTCCACCATTAGCCAATGAACACTCGACAAGCCACTACATTGCATGATTATTGTGTGGCCATTGGCAACTCAAGGGTGGGCCATTATGATGTTTGTTTCTTCCCCACCACTGTCAAACTCTGGAACTCTTTACCTTCCCATGTATTTCCAAACACTTGCGACCTTCCCTTTCTCAAAAAGCAGATTTTTTTTAACTTCCTCAAAAACTCTTAGACTATTCCCTCTTTCTTCACTTTTCTATCAATACAGCTCTTTTATTTAAGGCATGGCCTCGATAAGGAATATATAGTCCGTGACTGGAGCCTTCAACATAAAAAAGGCAATGATTGTGGGAACAGTTGATAATTTTGTCTCATGACAGTTGTGAACCAGCCCTGTAAAATATCATGGATATACCTGGTGAAGCTGCTGCAGCGTGATAAGGGTGGCATCTGCAAGCTCCAATTGCTGTGAAAGCTCAGAGAATTCTGCCACAGCAGATGTAGCCTCCTGTCGCACCTACACATAAATACACATCAACCAACTCATACTAGCATCTGCTTGTGCATGCTTATGCTCCCACTGTACCTTCTGGAAAGGAGTAGGTCCCTTTGTGTATGTAGGCTACCCAGGCCAAATTTAGATTACTATTACTATACTGCCATAATCTACAGGAGGAACTCCATTAACAGCACTTCTAGAAATTATCCACATAAGCATCCAGGTGCTACATATGCACAGCTGCCAGGGTACACACACACACACACACACACACACACACACACACACACACACACACACACACACACACACACACACACACACACACACACACACACACACACACACACACACGCGCGCGCGCAAACACACGCGCAAACACACGCGCAAACACACACCTACCTGGCCATATAGCCTTTGTTTGACGTCGTTAACCTCTTCACTCAAATCATTAAACTGATCTTCAAGGTTCTCTGCAGAGGCAAGTGTGGGCAAGAACTCTTCATACTTCATATCGACTGCCTTGTACAAGTCACTCTGTCAAATAAAAAAGACAAATGCATCACACAAATATCAGCCATTTTAATAAAAGTTAAATACTACTACTTCTTCTTCTTTAATGGCCAAAATTATTCTCACATTCTGGTGGGGATGGCCAGGAGAAACTTGGCCAAAGCCTTTTATGAACCAGATGGCCAAGCCTGATGTTCAACTAAGGTTCGGGCAGGAATTTGGAATTTTGGCCATGTTGCCAATGATAGCATGCCTACTCTTCACAGAGGACAGCATGGCATCTTTAACGTCCACCAACTAATGCCAGCAGACGGGACACCAGTTTAACGTCAATCCAAGGAAGGCACACACATTGAGGAATCACAGTGGTACCTGTAAAACACTGGAATAACAGTTTATAGCTGGGCAGAGTTTTGAGTCCAGGCTAGACGGCTTAGAGGTGAGTGTGCATACCCCTGGGCCATCCTGCCAGACCCTTAGAAGTTAAATCCAAAAGGGGGACAATAATTATTTGCATTATACTATCATTGGCATAGCACGTTGAATTAGTGAGGTGTCCATTTATGTGTTTGACTTGTATGCACACATGGACGGAATGAGTTGAAAAACTGGTGGTTGTTATGAAGAAGGGGGTGGAGGGTAAAATGGGCCGTCAGATTGGGCAACCAGGATTAGAATAAATTTGTTTCGCGATTTAGTTCTACCATGGAGACTCATTATGATGAACCGCATGTGTCAGACCATGGGGTCTTGCACATGAGCAAACCTAAAACTAACCTTTCGGTACTAAAACTGAATGCTATGAAAAGCCTGAGAAGTAGGGATGATTTGATCTTTTGCACCTGCAGACAAGGGCAGGGCAGTAACAGTAATGGACAAAGAAACCCACATAAATAAAATCACCCACAATCTCCTAACAGATGCCCTGTTTGGCTTTCGACATTCAAGATATACTGGTGTCATTCTATCCCTAATCACAGATTATGTGAATTGAGCTTTGGATCATCGTGAAGCCTGGGGTTGTTGCTCTGGACATCTCGAAAGCTTTTGGCACAAGCAAAGTGTGACACAAGCTAAAATCATATGGCATCTCTTGATACTTATTTGCTATTATATATTGTTGCGGTTCTCTCGCCGGCCTTCTCCCCTTATCAAGGGGGGATTAATCCCCTTGTCTTTACTGGGCCTGGCGGAACCGGGGCTTGCAACGTCCCTTCCGGACAGCGCCAAATATGGTTTCGGGACCAAATTCTCGCTCGTACCTAAGTACTCGCGCCGCCACAGAAACGAGGAAACAAGCCTCGCACGAACCACGTGAGGTTGGAATACGCCGAGCGGTTTGCGTACACGTGATCCGCGCACTCGCGCAGTCTTAATTAATGGAACCCGATTGGGGCGATCTTATTCGTGCCACGCTTAGTCAATTGGAGAAATCACGGGAACGATCGAATTCAGAAGAAAGGAAGAACAGAGTGGTTTAATGATTATCACACGTATATACAGTTCAGGACGAAGAGACACAGAGAAATCCTTAAATACAGTTCTAATTACCCCCAAAGACAACGGGCCCGTCTCACACACTCACACGGGGTATTGCAGATGGGCAGGTGTTCCCCGGCGCGTCCAAGGATGGTTCTCGTGCAGCTCTCCACGGTCCCCGGCACGTCCGCGAAGATGGGGATCGGCGAAAACAGGGCCACGTAGCACGTCTCTCGAGCAAAGGCGATATATCGGGGCGAACGGTAGGGAGGACTTTTACGGCAAAGGCGGGACGGCTATTACGGCAAAGGGGCGGTTACGCAGCCTCATTCACTCGCTTGGCTGAAATGTGCAAGTTCATTATAACCACGCCTGGCTGCGCCCGCGTATATATAGCGCCCAACTCTTCTTCCTCAACCCTTGGTGTTGGTTAGCGCGCGCGCGTTCTTATGCGAGTCAAGTTCATCAAGCGGTACAGTGTGAGTGATGCAAGTCCTCTCACGCAGCCAGTCCTCTCCCTCTCCTCTGCAAGTCCTCTCCTTTGCAAGTCCTCCCCTCTCTGCAAGTCCTGTTGAGGGCTTTTTGCATCGGGTTATATAAGCCCGCCCCGCGAACCTTCTGAACTCACCAGACTCTTCTCACCACGCCCTCTGACGCAACCACTTCGGAGCTCTGATTGGTGGCTCATGATTACCGTCATCGCCTCTGACGCTCTGCCTCGACGCCGCCCCCACCTTTTTAGGCCTACCTCGTGTTAACTCGACTAGTGAGGAAGCAAAGTGCAGCGAAATGGATCGCGCCTGTAGAGGTAGAATGGTTTGCAGAAGTGGGGCCTATTCTCCTGTCTTTACACAATGCAGAATTAACACTGGAAAGGGCCTACTCTCACATATACTAGGACATAACTATACTACAAATGAGGCTACATGTTGCTTGTGTGACTATCTATGGGGGGCAACCTTTAACCTTTATTGAGCTCACTGTACACATCTCAAAACCGTAGCAATATCAATGATCTGCCTGATTATATTCTTTCACAGTTAGCCATTTACGCAGTTGACTCAACACTGTATACTACATAACCAGGGTCCAAGTCTCCTCCATCTCATCTCCAAGCCAGTAACATTCTCAATCAGGATCTAGAAAGTGTGATTAACTGGGGAACTGACTATCTCATTACTTTTTTAACCAAGAAAAGACCAACTTGTTGCCTGTGTCCAGCTCAAGATTACCTTGTTTTCCCAACCAGTACTGCATCACTTTGGAACTATTTACCTGCATTCTGCTTCCCCCTCAATTCTAACCTGCCTCAGATAAAGAGGCATGTAAATAGATTTCTTCTTTTTCTTCAATATTCAAACTTTCCTTTGCGTAGCCCCCACCTTTGAGTGGTCTTTAGCTTTGTGGCCGATGAAATTCCATTCAAAAAAATCCCACATTATTTATGGATGACAGTAAAATGTATCAAAAGTAAAGTGTATCAAAAACTGCCTGATGATCCCACATTGAAACAGCTACGGTCCTTAAACACAAACTTGGCCATGCTGAAAGGAGCAGGTAGGCTGGGGAACCATGATTACAATTGGCTCGACTGCAGCAATGGTTCAACGCCCAGACTGCATGGTCTTCCCAAGATCCACAAAAAGAATGTCCCCCTGAGACACAACGCGTCTTTTGTCAATGAGCCCCATCGTACCGACCCGACTGTCTGGCTTCTTAGCATATATCATCAGCAAACTAGTTTTCAAGACAGTGAAGAATATTGGTGAATTTGGCGAAAGGATAAGAAACGTTATAATCCAGGAAGATAAGACTATAGTATATTCTGATGTGGTTTCACTTTTCACTAATACCCCATTCCAGTGCCGTATATTAACAGAGTCTGGCCAGCCTTTGATCTGCTCAACTACCGCGTCCGCCGTGATTGGTTGAGCCCGTGTCACGTGGTTTACAGGCGCCATTTTGCATACCACCTCAGCTGAACAGCTTTCCCGCTGCACCCATTCCGTGCCATTGCTTCGTATCGTTGCATATTTCATTTGAGTAATATTTCAATAAAATCAACCAATATGGTGTGTTGTGCCACTTGGGGATGTTCTGTTAGACCAGGACAAGGTCGTATAATGCACAGATTTCCTCGAGACAAGGAACGAAGTGCTATTTGGGCGGTTAAAATACGCCGAGTTGGATGGAATCCATCACCTTACTCATATTTATGTTCTGTAAGTGAAATCGCTTAATATATATTGGTTTCAAATCAAAAGTGACATGACACGTGTGTATTAGGTCTCTGGTGAGCTTAACATTTATTTAGTCAACCATATATATATATTGTTGCGAATATGGAATTTGGCCTCCATATCCGCTTGTAAATATTCCCCTATTTTCTCCAATACTCCCCAACTTTCCCCAGTCCCCCATTCCCTAGTCCCATTGCATGTAAATAACAATCAGTAGAGCCGACCTTCCCCTTATTCCCCCATTAAATGTCGTGCCCAGGTCCACCGCACCACACGTAGACAACTTTCGGACATCTTCCTAGTTATTCTTAATCTATGTCAGTTAAGGCCTCGTTTCCATTAATTATGACTCTTCGTTGCACCAGAATGTGATTATATGGCACCAGTAGTGAGTTTAGGACCTTCCCATACCTCCTCCCATCTTCTTCCCCAAACAACAACAACAACAACAACTACAGCTACAACAACAACAACAACAACTACAGCTACAACAACAACAACAACAACTACAGCAACAACAACAACAACTACAGCTACAACAACAACAACAACAACTACAGCTACAACAACAACTACAACAACGGCGCGCGCGGGGAGTGTGCGTCCTCCCTCCGGCTCGGTTAGCCGCCATTATCCATGCGCCCCACGGGGTTACCACGAAGGGGCTGGCTGTCAGCTCCTCGTCAAGGGCGGAGCCTGGTAAACCCCCCCCGCACCCAATAAGAAGGGCGGACCGATTCCATCTGGGCGGAGCTAACGAGCCGAGGGCGTGTCACTCCCCGCCGGATATACGCAGCCGCTTGCCGGACGTGACGTCAGATGCGCCCCCAGCTTGAGACGACAAGACGCCACCTCGAGCGCTGAGAGACCTCCTGCATCTTTTGGGCCGCGCCATCCTGTCCCTGAGCACAAGGTGCACCTTGTGCTGGCCATCGAATACCCGCTTTCCTTGCCATCAATCCCCGTGTGAGTCAGTTTTTGTCCTGTTTCTCTGTGGTCTGTCGGGAATAATATAAGGTTGTGTCTAAGTGCCTGTCTTCCTATGATGTACCTCTTGTAGTTGTAATCTAACCTTCCGCCTTAATATAACCTCCTCCGGAGGTCTTGAGAACTGAACCCCTGGTGTCGTATTGTGTCATTATAACCCAGCCGGGTGTCTTCTCTTTCCTATTGAGCCAGCGTAGCGCGGCTTCGTCGACGTTCGAGTACAATCGGGTAATTTGTGCGGACACGACGGCCATTCCGCTCGGCCCACCTTAACATCAAAGTCGTGTCTGTAACAATTGGTGTCGAGGAGTTGGATTCGGACCCGGGACTAAATTAGTTAGGCCCAAATTTTGGGAGGGAAAATCGATTCGGAGCGCGTACTGCGCTCGACGAAATTATAACGAAAAAAAAAATTGGATTTGTTTTACGAAACTCGAATTTTGCAAGTCGCGCTATGGCGGATCAAGACGGCTGGGGTCCGGTAGGGGAGAGTGAAGCAGGGTCGGTCCAGGACCAAATTGAGGGACATGAGGGACAGGAGGAGAGCGAAGCAGTGAGGGCGGCAGGGTCGCAAAATAGCGTTGTCACGCACGAGGTGGCCACGGCGTCCACGCCCGCGGCAGCGCCCCTGGTGTATTCGAACCTTTTCCTCCTGCAAATGAGGGCCCTTATGGAACAAATGGTGGGAATGAGGGCTGATAGTGAGCGGTTGGGAAACCAAATGGGGGTAATGAGGGACGAAGCGAGGGGTACTGGTGAGAAGGTAGACAAAAATTTTGAGGGGTTAGACAATGGGATAAAAGAGGTGAGAAATGGGTTAATGGGGGTAGAAAACAGAATGGCCGCTCAAGAGAATCAAATGGAAGGGATGCAAAAGGGGTTAGAGGGGGTAGAAAATAGAATGGCTGCCCAGGAGAATCAGATAGAGGGAGTGAAAAATGGGTTAGAGGGGTTAGAAAACAGTATGGAAGGCAAATTGAGGGACATGAGGGACCAAGCGGAAAGGGAAGTTAAACAAATGGAGCAGCAGATAGAGGGGGTCAGAATGGGGGTAGAAACCAAACTGGATGCTCACAGGGAGGAAATGGAGCAGATGAGGGTGGCATCTGGGCAGGAGATGCAAGTGATGGGAGAGGAGATCAGAAGAGGAGTGAGTGAGGAGGTCGGAGGAGTGCGCGAGGAGGTGAGGCACTGTAAGGAGCACATGGAGAAGGAGGTGAGAAAGGGGACTGTAAAGTTACAAGGGGGCATAGAGGACCTGACGCAGGAGGTGGAGCAGCTGACGGTGGGACAGACGGAGTTAGTGGAGCAGGTTCAAAGGAACACTGCGGTATTAGGAGGGTTGAAAGCGACACAAAACGACATAAAAAACGACTTGATAGCGACAAAGAGGGAATGTCAGATGGTACGTGAGGGACTGACAACGAGGTTGGACGAGGTGATAGAGGTAATGGAGACGAAGGACCGGCAGGTGAGGACGCACATGGAAACGGTCAAGGTAGCCTTGGAGGACGAGCTTGAGGAGACGTACCGGGGAATAAAAGAGGTGAGGCACAAATTAGAAGAAGTGGAAGAAGGGGTGAGCGAAATTAAGAAGCGACGGAGAGGAGATAACAAGGAGATAAAAGAGGAGATAAAAGAATTGGTCCAAAGTCTGTGTTTGGATCGTGATGTGCTCATTAACCGGATGAGGGATTCGCAGGTGATGGAGGAGAAGCGAAGAGGAAGAGGACCCGGTGTAAGTGGTGACCAATATGGTCGTGCGTATGATGCGCCAGGGGATTTAAGAAGCTTGGGGGTCGAGATGGACCCGGGTGTTCGTGAAAGGCCGTTGGTGAGGTGTGCGACAGGTCTGGTGTGCGAAAAAGGAGGTGTGCAAGAAAGTCCGACTCTGGGGTGTGTGAGGAAAAAGTGCGTGCCAAGGAGTGAGTGTGCTGGCGAGAGTGAGTCGGTCGTAGCGCGTGTGCGAGGGAGCACATGGAAGCGTGGTGTGGTGAGTGTTACAGAGGGTGTGACGGGAGAGTGTGCGCAGGAGTGTGCGCGAGAAAGGTGTGTGACGGACAGGTGCATGAGGAAAGAGTGCGCTGTCAGAAGTAAGGAAGAGTGTCCACCTGTGGTGAGTGTTACAGAGGGTGTAACGGGAGAGTGTGCGCGAGGAAGGTGTGTGACGGACAGGTGCATGAGGAAAGAGTGCGCTGTCAGAAGTAAGGAAGAGTGTCCACCTGTGGTGAGTGTTACAGAGGGTGTAACGGGAGAGTGTGCGCGAGGAAGGTGTGTGACGGACAGGTGCATGAGGAAAGAGTGCGCTGTCAGAAGTAAGGAAGAGTGTCCACCTGTGGTGAGTGTTACAGAGGGTGTAACGGGAGAGTGTGCGCGAGAAAGGTGTGTGACGGACAGGTGCATGGGGGAAGACTGCGCTGTCAAGAGTAAGGGTGAGTGCGCTGTCAAGAATGGAGGTGAAAGTAGTGAGAGTGACAAGGAGCGTGAGTTAGTTGTGACAGGTGAGCGAGGATGTACACCTGGGATGGAAGGATGCACACCTGGAATGGTAGAGCGTGAGTGGGAATGCACGCTGGAGTTGGTGGTGAGGCACGTGGTTGGGTGTGCGAATGAGGGCACACCTGTGATTGTCACAGAGGAGGTGACCGAGGAGGGGGCTCGAAGAGGTGTATTGGTGAGGTGTGCAAGCAACGAATGTGTGCCAAAGTGTTCGGTGGTCAGGTGTGTGACCAAGGCTGTGAGTGGAATGGGTGTACCGAGGTGTGTAAGGAACGGTACGAGGAGCATGGAAACGGCTGGATGTGTGAGCAAGGAACGGGCTGCGGGGTGTAAGCATGCAGGTGAAGCATCGACGTTACACGGGTTAGAGGTTAGAGCGACTTTTAGCCGAAGCGGGCCCTCGGTGCGTGCCGGGCCTCGCTTTGAACGGCCGCGTCCGGGCTCCACTAGGCGGAGCGGGCAGCTCGATAGGAAGGGTCGTCATGGCGACCACTTTCTATTGAGACGTGCCGGCAGGTCGAGATCGGGACATTGGATGGCTCCACGCCGAGGTGATGCGTGGGATCTCGGCCCGGGTAAGCCCCCGTCCCTGCACCGAGTGCCGGACGCATCCAGCCGCTGGCACAAAACAACCAGCATCCATTGCTTGGCTTTACGAAGCCGGGCTTTGGACAGGAATTGGCGCACCGAGAGGCAGTAGTGAGTAGACTGGGTGATGAGGTTAGTGTTTTGGACCCAAAATTGGAGAAAAACAAAATTTGGTGATGGGCAAAGGATTGGCAGTAGTGATTGGCAGATGATGAGTAGGATTGGCAAATTTTTGATTTGTTGGATTTGGACGAGCGAAATTGGTAGTGAGAGACCCCCGATGTGGTGGGATGGCAAATCCACCATCCCTCACAGGGGGGGGCAAAGGAGCAATAGATTATGGGGTGTATGGCAGTGAAAACTAGCCCGGGTGGGTTAGGATATGGTGTGTAGGGATCTAGCGAAGATTGACATTAGGTAACGTTAAGATTAGTTAGTGACTGATACCTGTAGTGGGGACGCAGGTAGATTAGTGTGGATTATAATGACGAGGGAGCGCAATAGTTAAAGGGACGACTGGGAAGCGCAAGTTTCAGAAGGGAGTAGTTAGCTGAGATGATGCCGTGTGTGTGAGAATTGAACAGGTGTGATTGCACAGGTGTGCAACTGGACAGGTGTGTGGAGCCGTGTATGAGTAGTGAGTGTGTGGATCAGCGCGAATGCGCTTGGGGAGAGAAGGGTGCAGGTGGCACCAGGTGTGAGAGCACAGGGTGCAAGTACAGGTGTGTGGAGAGAGTTGGAGTAAGTGGTATGGAGTGGTGTGCGTGGTGCGAAGGTGTGGATGGGGGAAGAGTGGACCCCTTTCACGAGTACCCGGGGCGGGTAGTGTAAGTGTTAGGTAGAGGGTACAGGTAAATTGTGGTTGGATATTGGCATTTGTGGTGCGGTTGCAGAATGGTGTTGTGGATGGGTGCATTAGTGTTGTGGAAATGGCTGGGCGTGTAGCCTGTTAGTGTGTGTAGTTGGTTGGGCACTCCACCACTGTGAGGATGTCGGCCAGGTGAGGCCGCAGGTGGGCTCTGGGAGCCGGTAGAGTTGTGGATGGGGCCCGAGGATCCGGAGGATGGACCCGGGTAGCCCAGTGCCAGAGAGGGCACCGAGTGGGGAGAGTGCCAGAGGGCCTTCCCCAGGTAGTTAGGTTAGGGCAAGGAGCAGGTAAGCTCGGAGGCAACTGCAGTGGTGGAGGTGTGCAGGTGGGTAGACCCACTGGGAGAGGTACACGCCGCAGCCCAGAAATTGTGCGAGGGCACCGGGAGATGAATCGGGGGAGTGAGACCCCAAATTGAAGAGCACCACAGTTTGGCCAATGGGAATTGGTTTTTAGAACCCATAGTGTAAGAGGGCCAATGGTTTGGCCGGAGAGAGACCCCGGGTAGTGTAAAGTTGTTAAAGTCATTTAGGAGATAGTTAGGATTGATGAACCTGTCGCACCATACGCAGCCACTTACCTGTGGTGATGATGATGACTCCACACCTGTGTTTTCTTTGTTTTGTTGCAGGAGATGAATCGCTGTGTGGATTTGTGAGACGCATCACGACGTGGATGAGACATTGGGGTGATTCCATCTCTCCCTCCCTAGGACTGATGATGAATTGGTAATGGCAAATTATGATGTTGAGTTGGAGATGGCAAATTTTGATGAGAGTTGAAAATGGCAAATTTGATTGGTTAGGAGGGAGAGAAGACGAATTTGGTTTATGGGAGGAACGGGGAAGACAGTAGGGATGTTTGTTGATTTGTAAAGTAGATGTTTATGGGTAGTGTTGTGTTTTGTGGATACAGTAAGGGGTAAGGGAGGGGCCATGTAGGTTACCTGGTGGGGGGGGGGCGTACGATAGGAACGTACCTGTCTCACCTGGTTCCCATGTGCCCCCAGTGTGCATTACCTTATATTGCGTGCACTTTTGCGCCCTTACCACCTTACTCACTTGTTTCTTCTTTTGTCTCCCACCTCCGAGGATCTGGCTTTGGGGTAGAGAGAGAGGAGAGAGAGGTGCTGGCTACGCAGTTGTGGGCCTGCACTTTCGCTGTTGGCTGCCTGGATCGATACACCATATGGACCGCAATGTTTGTGGCCACCCACAATGGACCGCAGCTCTTTTGCGGCCAAGCACCACCCGTGGAAGGACCTATGGGTCAACGTGGCACCTATGCCATAAAGGTGAACCACTGTTAATTAACACCAAGTGCACCACAAGAAGAGCAAGAGACACCTGCAGGGTTAGGGGTTGTCGAATTTATTTTTATTCCAATGAACAATGGTGACTGCACCGATTGGTGGTGGGGTGGTGCTTTTGATGCTGGGAAAGGGTGCTCTGCACGTTATTAAAGGCCGTCGGCCACAGAGCACTCGTGGGTTGGTGTATCGATGCTGGCAAGCGCGCTCTCTCTATGCATAACATCTGCATGTGTTCCTCCAAAGACAGGTCCTGGATCGTAGTGTAGATATCAGCGTAATCTTGTAAATAATGCTCCCTACCGGCTGTATGTGTAGTTTGCGAATTCTTTCCGGATTCGGTTATCCTGTGGGTGTGTTTCTGTGAGGAGAAGGGTGCAACGTCGCAGGGGGACATATTTACTCATTTGTGAATATCTGTAAAACTGTCGCACTCAGGGTAGAGTTAATAGTAGAGGGAACTACATTGCGTGCCACACTAAAGTAGGTAAAAATTTATCGGGTCGGGACGCCCCGAGGGTAGAGAAGGGTGCAATGTTGCGAATATGGAATTTGGCCTCCATATCCGCTTGTAAATATTCCCCTATTTTCTCCAATACTCCCCAACTTTCCCAGTCCCCCATTCCCTAGTCCCATTGCATGTAAATAACAATCAGTAGAGCCGACCTTCCCCTTATTCCCCCATTAAATGTCGTGCCCAGGTCCACCGCACCACACGTAGACAACTTTCGGACATCTTCCTAGTTATTCTTAATCTAATGTCAGTTAAGGCCTCGTTTCCATTAATTATGACTCTTCGTTGCACCAGAATGTGATTATATGGCACCAGTAGTGAGTTTAGGACCTTCCCATACCTCCTCCCATCTTCTTCCCCAAACAACAACAACAACAACAACAACTACAGCTACAACAACAACAACAACAACTACAGCTACAACAACAACAACAACAACTACAGCAACAACAACAACAACTACAGCTACAACAACAACAACAACAACTACAGCTACAACAACAACTACAACAACGGCGCGCGCGGGGAGTGTGCGTCCTCCCTCCGGCTCGGTTAGCCGCCATTATCCATGCGCCCCACGGGGTTACCACGAAGGGGCTGGCTGTCAGCTCCTCGTCAAGGGCGGAGCCTGGTAAACCCCCCCCGCACCCAATAAGAAGGGCGGACCGATTCCATCTGGGCGGAGCTAACGAGCCGAGGGCGTGTCACTCCCCGCCGGATATACGCAGCCGCTTGCCGGACGTGACGTCAGATGCGCCCCCAGCTTGAGACGACAAGACGCCACCTCGAGCGCTGAGAGACCTCCTGCATCTTTTGGGCCGCGCCATCCTGTCCCTGAGCACAAGGTGCACCTTGTGCTGGCCATCGAATACCCGCTTTCCTTGCCATCAATCCCCGTGTGAGTCAGTTTTTGTCCTGTTTCTCTGTGGTCTGTCGGGAATAATATAAGGTTGTGTCTAAGTGCCTGTCTTCCTATGATGTACCTCTTGTAGTTGTAATCTAACCTTCCGCCTTAATATAACCTCCTCCGGAGGTCTTGAGAACTGAACCCCTGGTGTCGTATTGTGTCATTATAACCCAGCCGGGTGTCTTCTCTTTCCTATTGAGCCAGCGTAGCGCGGCTTCGTCGACGTTCGAGTACAATCGGGTAATTTGTGCGGACACGACGGCCATTCCGCTCGGCCCACCTTAACATCAAAGTCGTGTCTGTAACAATATTATACATATTCCCTGTAACATTTTTCGTGTACATATGCAGTGTATAGGGTATGTGTGTGTGTGTGTGTGTGTGTGTGTGTGTGTGTGTGTGTGTGTGTGTGTGTGTGTGTGCGTGTGTGTGTGTGCGTGTGTGTGTGTATATATATATATATATTGTTGCGGATATGAGGATGGCATTTTTTTTATTGTATTGTATTGGAAATGGTGATGAACATTGTTTGGATATGGCCCCTCCTGGCTCCGGAGTTGTGTAAAGATAAAAAGGGCGTCTCGGTAGTTAATTCCATAAACACC